>NC_056727.1:1055884986-1055889986 GCF_019279795.1 Protopterus annectens | reverse complement strand
GACAAAAATGAAAACAAACAAGGTCTTTGGGCATTCATTCCCTTTTCTGGGTGGTCCATGCCTGGTTAAATGACTTGTAGAGATTCACACAGCAGATATGTGTGGGCAGTGCTATACCAGTTCCAACAATGCTACAGGACATAGGTCTAGCAGCAGATAAGTCTTACAACTCTGAGGCTGTTTGTTACATTCCAGCAGTGCAGGGGAAGTATACTGAAATGCAGCCAAAACTTGTATTAATGAATTGCTGTGAAACTGTAGTTTACTCATAACAGCAGCAGAATAACTACTGCAGATTTTCAAAGTTAAATCAAACAGAGCCCTTAATACTGTTAAAAACTATAGCTTGTTTCTTAATTTGTTTTTTCTTTGTTTTTTTTTTTTTTAATTGCATCAGTTTTTCTCTAGTTCAACAAAACAATTTCATTATTAAAAAAAATCAGCAGAGTGATGTCCTAGGTCCCATGGCTACACAAAGAATAAGCAAATGTAATAACTCAGTCTATAATGATTGACCCATATACTTTTCATGGTATGTAAGAGCATGGGGACCTGCTTGCAAGGAAAAATATTGACAACCGAATTGTTGATGTTCAGAATCTCAAAAAATAAGAGCAAAAGACAGATGTCTATAGTTCCAAACTTTTACTTATGAATTATTTGCAACATATTACTATAACTTAAACATATTTTACTTTTTCCTTCCACAGGGTTCTGAAGCAAGATGAGCTTTCTTAAGAAACCAGAGTAATAATATTGTCTGGTCAAGCATCTGCAGTTGTCTGATAAAATATCTTGAAATTCTGCCAGAATTTTGCATTTTGTGATTAGTATTACTGTTTTTGGCCAAAGCCAATTGCACAAAAACTTCAGTATATTTTAAAGAAAAAATAATAAAAAGAAAATAATTAAAAAAATGCAAAATAACAAGATATATTAGACAGTGATAAGACAAAATATTGAACATAATGCAGCAGTGTAAAGTTATAATAATGCACAAATTAGGAAACTGGAACACATTCAGAGAATATTCACTAGAGTAATGACTACTGTTAAGCATTTAAGATACAGGGACAGACTACATAAGTTATCTCTTAATGCTTCTTTGCTACAGATATGTAGGGAGTGATTTCATTTTAATATGCAGATGGCTTCCGCTATGAGTGAACAAAAGTGACTGCACCAAGGATCAGAATCTCCAAACCACATTTGAAAAAATAAAACACATTTTTTAAATTATTTTTTGTGGCCAATTCCCCGGGCCCTCACACTCACCAAACTTGTATATCTATATCTTTGTACAGCTGGTAAACTACAGAGTTCACTGCCAATTATCATAAAAAAAGTTGAGAATATGGATATTTTAAAGGGTCTGTGGGTAAATGGGTTGACAAAGGAGTTTGTTATTCTGATTTTAGTGGTAGAGACTCCTGGACAGCACTTCTTCAGCTTTGAGTTTGTATATATAGAAACAATGAATTTAGTAAACATGAGAATGAGATTATGCACTAGTTTGTTTATGTAATTTTGTATGACTCATACCTTTCTTCATATAAGATTTTTCCAGCTAACTCTTTATAAAAGGGATTCACATTAGTTGTTTTTTTTTTTGTTTGTTTACCTCAGCAAGGCATAGTCAGTTGTAAGCAGTGAACTGAAGAAAAACTATAGAAAGTATGCTTCCTAGGTTATTTCATTTCAGCTGTTATGTGCACATCAAAATACCTCACTCAGCTCAATAGAACGCATTGTCAGGATACAAAAATTTGGGTGGGGACAAAAACTGAAAATTCCCAAAAGTGTATTGTATAGTCCATATAATTCAGACTAAGTCCAATTCCTTTTCAAAATAATATCAGATCTGATTAGGAAAAAATGGTGGTGGGATATCCAGGATCAGTGGCACTTAAAAAATAGAAACAAAAAATAAAAATGTTTCTGGGTGGTAAACAACAGCAGCTTACACAGAGAAAAGAAATACTCTACCTTGTAGACCTACATTTTTTACTACCCTCTCTTTCAAGGCAGTAAGAAGCTGACATATTTTTCGTTTTATTTGTCCTTTAATAGTCTCACTTGGGCAGTGTCCTCTTTTCAGAGGAAATCCAATTATTTATTTATACTAGGGGAAATTTTGCTAGGAAGTTGGGGAACTTCCCTAACACTATTTAATAGATGCAATGGGATCTTTTAAATCCACTGGAGCTACAACCAACTCAAGTAAATGGATGTCAGGATCTGGTTAGCTGAGGCAGTGACAGATCCATGGCAGCTTGAACAATAAACTGAAAAAATATATAAAAGAGTAGTGTTCTCTTCTGAGCATGTAAATGAATGAGGTTCAGTACCCCTTTGTTTCATGCTGTGAAAAAACCACACAGAGTCCATTGAGGAGCATTGCAGTGAATCAGTCTCTCTCTCTCTCTCTCTCTCTCTGTTTTAGTCTTTCACTGTCGCCGTCTGCTTGTAAAACATAATCTATTTCTAAAACAGTGAATAGCTGTGGACATCTTCCAATTATGTCAGTGAAACAAAGACTGTTTTCTAGCACTGCTAATCAGTACTGGCTATAACAACATTTACCTGTTTATTTATTGTCTCTTTTCATCTATTCATTATTTCTTAGTTTTCACCTTCTTAGTAACTTTAA
Source organism: Protopterus annectens (assembly GCF_019279795.1). Lineage (NCBI taxonomy): Eukaryota > Metazoa > Chordata > Ceratodontiformes > Protopteridae > Protopterus > Protopterus annectens. The sequence continues at coordinate 1,055,887,336 of NC_056727.1, read as the reverse complement.
TAAGGGTCCAGTTCACATAAATACATGCAAAGAAAGTCACTTGTATGCATACACACAATAGATGCTTCCCAAAGTATCTTCATCTACACAATGAGAAGCTTGCTTCACTTCTTTAAGCTAACATATGGGAGGCAGAATGGAAGAGTTAACTGCATAAAATGGTTGTATCTGATGTGGACAACAGTTTTATAGCTCAGCATAAACAAATATGTTACTTCATAACTTCCTTTTTTTCTTTAGCTTGTTTGTTTACATTTTGCATTGCTAACATATAAACATTGTGTCAATGGCTAACAGCAACCTTACTACATAAAGAATGGCATAATGAAATATATAATATAATATAATATAATATAATATAATATAATATAAACAAATGGTGAGACCAAGACTGCATGTTGACATATCAGGACAACTACCAATGACAGTTGTGTGTGCTGCCAGGAAAAAAGGTATGGCATAAAATATAGAATTTATAAAGAACTGAAATCTGTGTTCACAAAATTGTATTATAGGCTGATAAATGTGTTTTAGAGCATTTTCAGAACAGCTTGCCAATATTGCTTCTTTGTGACTGTACCATCAGATGAAGGGCACAGGACAAATTAAAGGTGACACCAAGAAGGAGCAATAGCAGAGATAAAAAGATTTCTCTGTCTCAAAAGATAATTAATATTGAGAAACTGCTGAAGGAGTTTCTTGGATATGAAACTTTGGCTAGAATCTCCATAATTACTGTTGTCTCCTTCAAGCTTCATGCTGAAAAATATGTTTACTGTGTGGAGTTATTATGAATGATGCTTAAAGCCACAAGGCTATGCTTTGAATTTCAGTATATGTCTATGGCTTGGTTTAAAATATTGTATGACTGATTTCCTAACTCATTGTGGGATTTTTTTAACTGAAATTGTGACAAATTTCATATCTTGTCAGATTTGTCAAAAATGGTTTTGATAAATGTTGTGCGACATAAAGAGTTGCAGAAAAGTAAAATGTTCTACTTAGAATCAAATAAGTGACCATTGTCACTTTCACGGCTGTTGACTTGGATTAACTCCATTGCTACACAATTATGAGTCATAACAAAGGACAATAGAGGGCAGAGTTATCTGGGCCATGCATAAACATTCAGAGTTTGAGATCTTGTATCATGTTGGGATGACTGTCATTCTCACAATATTATATTTCAAAATGGAAACACTCCTTTGTCAGAGCTTTATTTTCTGGCATTATAACTACATGTGAACTAAATGACTTGCTTTCAGTAGAAGTTATTACTTTTCCCTCGGTGTAAATAATAAAATGTTAATCTGCTCACTTCACTGCTGAAAGGATGAGCTGTGGAGATTTTTCCCTAATCACTCAAAAGCTGAATTTGGAATCTTCCATCTTTTCTTGAATTTCACTATTACCTTTGTCTTACTGTCAATTCAAGAAGGCTGTTCTCAAACATTGTAATTCTTTCTGTAAAATAATTATTCCACATATCTCCCCATAACCTATCTTCGATCTTCAAGTTGTATTTCTTTTAAGAATCTTAATTTCTGTTCAATTTTTTTCTGTCATTCTGGTGAACTTGATGTATTCTCTGTAGGCACTTGATGGGTTTTGTGCCTCCCTTCATCGCTGTACATATTAAGACGTTCTGTAGTATTGCCTACAGGTTGTATACAATACTTCTCTTATATGACCTGCCTATTTGTGTTACTGATCTTGCTGATGCGATGTCTTCAGGCTTAAATGCAACACTTTAGATGCATCTTGATGACATTGCGATAAGTTGGATAATTCTTGTTGCCTAATGCAATGGTCTTTTTCTTGTTTTACATTATCTTCTCAACCTCTTTTGCTGTTTTGAAATACATTACTGTTCCTCACTTCTTGTTTTTTAGGTAACATTTTTTCATTGAATTAGTTATTTGCATCGAATTGTATCTACAAGGATTTGTGCCATTTTCCTGTCCTTCAGTTGTTTCTGCACCTCTTAATAAACATTGACACTGTCTAATTCTGTATCTTTAGGAAAAAGCTAAATTTTCCTTTCAAATGTTCAGCAATGAGATAGCACTGGCCTCAAAACTGACTCCCTGTGGTACATCACTGCTAATGTTCTCATCTTTATGAATTCCATTTATTTCTACTTTATCATCTAGCTGATGTTTGGTGCTGTCTCCTTAAGACACACTATAAATCTGATTTGCTTACTTATCTTTTGCATGGTACATCTCAGATAGCAGCCTTTGTGGAACAAAAAAAATGAAAGTAGCCTTTTAAACAAAATTGTAAGTTTGTTACCAACACAAGAGCTTTAATAGGTTCATAGGTGTGTACTAGGCTAATGGCCATGGGG
>NC_056727.1:1055734986-1055877486 GCF_019279795.1 Protopterus annectens | reverse complement strand
GCAAATTCGAAATATTCAAATCTGTGATTATGCACTTTAGCTATTTTAAAAATTTGTCTTTATGGTCTCGGGATACTGAAATTCAAGATTTCAGTATTTTGAGATTATAAAAGGGAACTATATATATATATATATATATATATATATATATATATATATATATATATATATATATATATATCGTACCTTGCCAAAATATTTTAACATTGATACATTGCAATAATGAACAGTGCAGTGCAGACTAAATAATTATTGTAGTCCATTCTTTCATTTTCCCAATACATGTTTGATCCCGTTAAGGGTTATGGGGCATTTTGATCCTGTCCTAACAGACAATGTATGTGTGAGGCTTTGAACTAATCCTGGGTGAGAACTCCTTTGAAAGAATTACATACACTCACACACTATAAACACACACACACACACACACACACACACACACACACACACACACACACACACACACACACACACAGCCATTTTACATCCTGATGCACCTTTGGAGTTTGTGAAGAAAGCATACACCCTAGGCAAAAAAAAACTCTGCACTGGAAGGGCATGCAAGCTCAGCATAAAAGTAGCCTATTCAAGAAGCAAAACAGATGTCAAATAGTGAGGCTACAGTGATGAGGACTGTACCTTTCTTTATACACTTTACCTTTAATGCATATTTTGTAAGCTAACATATACTTAATTACAACAGTGTAGAACTGTTTTCAGTTTTTTAATATATCATGCCATAACCCTTATCTTCTTCAGAGGCATGCTGCTACAATATCAGAAGAACAATTTGCATTCTGGAGCTTGGTGGCTTATCTACATTTGGACTGCTCCTGTTTGAACAGCATGCTTTTAGACTTGGTCATATCAATGTACTTTTCTACTGTATAGTATAAATAAATTCTAATAAGAGCAAAAGTAAATATACAGTGAACCTTTCCCCAACTTTAATAAAAGACAGCGTCACTCTGAATCACAAAACTGTAGAATCACAGGTCTGCTGAACTACCATTATAGTAGTTAAAACTGACTGCTCAGAAGAAATGCTAAAATAAAATTATACAATTCACTTTCTGTTGCAAGTAATGGGATGCCTGGTTTAATTCACATATGATTATTTAAATCCCAAATATTTAAAATGTTTGGAGATTGCTAGCCAAAGCAGTGACAGTCACAAGGCTGCACAACACAAAACTTTTTTTGCAGGGTGACAAGCCCCACTACGCTCCGGACATGTGAAAGTACATGCCCAAACTATATAAATCTATACATATGTATATAGATATAGATATAGCTTTATAGTTAAAGAAACACTCATTCCAACACTCCACAACATAAATGCAGAAGCTTCGGTGAAAGACAAATCAGTTTCACTAAATTAGCATTAACAGTGTCATCTGAAACATCATAACCAATTACAGCCTCTAAAAAAATTGTCCCATGATCTATTAACCAACATATTCAGAACATATCATTCCCCATTCATAGAATATTTCATAAGAGAAATGACCTTGTGTGCACTCGTCAATGAAGGTTAGTTAAATAGAAAGAAAATATGTGAATTTAATTATAAAGAAATATTTTCAAAAATAAAATAAATTACTATATAGTAAATAGCAGGAAGACCATAACCAGTCTATAAGGTTTATACAGCATCTAGTAAAAAAAGTCAAAATAACTTTGACATTTATATAGTGAACACCTAAAAATAGGTTTCAAATAATTTTATTCATGTCCAGAGTATATACAATTTCCAAAGTGATAATCTAAAACCTTTTTATTTGGGGGGGGTTAAATATTACCAGGCTGTTAAGACAGATGCTTGGCAGTGACTTTAACCTATTCTGTCTTGGGGAACTGATGTGCTCTTATGATCTGACCAAAGACCCTTGGAAGCAAACTGCAAGGAATGAAGAGTAAGTTGGGAGAGGGGGTGGAGGGTAAGGATTTCATGGGTAGATATGTGAATAACCCAATAAAGAGAGAATGCATATTGAATATAAAGAAAAAGGAAAGGTTGGATTTAATATGCATACAGGAGTTGTTATCCAGAAAAAGGCAGATAAGATGCAAAAGAAAGGATACGAATGCGTGTGAATGGATTGCATTGCAGTAGGAGGAAAAAGAGGGACTGAAATATTAGTGCTGTAGGAGGATTGTGGTGAGTGAAGATTAGTACAAGGAAGAATCAAAAAAGTTTTATCAGACAACATTATTTACACATGGTAACATGACTAAAAACATAACAAATAATGCAAACAAAAACAATTATTGATTAGATTCAAATAGATCTTAGCAGCAGAACTGAATTAACATAAGAACAAAATTCCTTTCTGTCAGGCACGGTTTCAAACTGTTGGGTTTCAAGTGTTTTTCAGAAACCAGACAGATAGTGCCATTCTCAAAGCCACTGATGTAGTAAGTCTAGAGGTGAGGAGTCTGAAAAGGCAATGAGTGGATATTAGAGGCATCAAGTCACACCTGTGGATCCACCGTCAGGCTCAAAAATCTGGCCAGGTCAATATGACATAACAACTGTTGTTAGGTAGGAAGGATATGAGTCAATAATGTGCAAATAAACTAACATTTAGTTCTTATAAATAACTTACAATGAGCTGGATGCAGTGAAGGCAGTGCAGAACAGGTGTACCATGCTTGTTGTGAGATGTACCAGTTAGTATCTTGGCACTGAATTCTGCAGCATCTGTGTTAAGTCAAGTTCAGTGTTAGGGAGTCCAAGGCAGAGGGCATTACAATAACTCAGTATAGAAGAAATCAAGCCATGAATGACAATCTATAGGTTAACCTGAGACAAAAGATGATTGATCCTTAAACTATTTTGTATATCAACAAGTGATAACTTCAGAACAGCTAATATTTAGTCCAAGAGTATCAGACTATAGTCCAGATAATGCTTAAATTGCACATCTTTTTGAAAAGGTCACCTTATTTTAACTAGGTAAGATGAATTTATGGACGGAGCGTGCAGAGGCATTTCTGAAGGTAGCATGAACTGACTTGGCCTCAGTTATGGAGGTTAACTTTCAATACATTTTGGATAAGTTCACTTTTGAAGATAGGGATGTACTAGAAGAACCTTGTTTTGGCCCCAAAGCAGATGAAGTAAATGAAATGATAGGACATGTTGAGGCAGTACAAAAGGTGAGGAAAAGAGGAGATGGAGTGATTTGGTTAAGATAGTTTACTGTAGTACTAGGCACCAAGTATAGAGAGATTATAACAGAAACTATGGTTTAATATGAAGTGTCAGAGAAGTATAAAGACATGCTTGAAATTTGTGCTCAGTTCATGAAGGGAAAAAGGGAGAGTTTGAAACAGTTTACAATTAGTAGATAGTTCAGTAAGCAGGCATATAGGTTTGATGAGATATTAGTGGATTATGTAACTTTATCTGAGGTGGAGACTATAGATGCATATAAACAAGGAATCTCATGTCATTCCCTGATTACAATGCCATGAACATGGAAAGATAAAGACTACAGAGATGCAATGCAAGTAATTACAGAGGTGCAGTTCAGGTAGAAGAGTTACAAAAGATGGCTAGGGAGAGAGTCCAAAGGAATACATCTGAAAAGGGAAGGCAGGAATTAAAGACTGCACTGGAAATAATGCTGACTACAGTATGAAGTATTATAGCATTATATATTATGCCAAATATCCAAGTTTGGATAAATGAGGGTCACCAGGTATAGTACATTTAAGCAGACAGATAAGGTAGGGATGTCCATTGTCTTTGGGGACATTTGTTTTGGTCATTGAAAAATTAACAAATAGAATAAATAGACTGATAGAAAGTTGGGTAACAAGAGATAGGTAGGGTAGTATTAACTTATTTGCTGATGACTGTATGTTGTTATTTGAAGAAATTGGGAAGATATGTCAGGTGCTAAAGATTTTTGAGGAGAAGATAAAAGGTATATATATATATATATATATATATATATATATATATAAATGGGTAAAAAATCTGGATTGGTTAGTGTATAGGGAATTAATAAGAAAGAAAAATTTGGAGAGTAAATAAAAAATGTTGGTGAGGAGCAAAGGAAGGTGCTAGAGAATATGGTAGTGACAGTGGATGTGTAAACCAAGAGAAGCTTTAGCAGATATATAGAGATTTGGAGAGGAGTAGGAAGTAATAGCCTTTAGCAAGCTTACAGCATGGTGTATTAAAGAAAGTTAGGCATGGAGGCCTACACATTTTTAAAACATCTCAGTCAGTAAAAGATCACCAGATCACCAAAGATGGAGGTGTGTCCATATTCATTAAGGATATCCACACCTTCAGGCTAGTTGCTCAGCATAATGCATCCGAGGTTATCCAAGTGCAACTAACTCTGGGCAAAACTGCAATCCAAATTGTAGCTTGCTACAGATCCCCCACCATGCCCCAGGATTCCCAGTCCTCTTTTCTTGATGTACTGGAAAATATTAGGGTTCAACCAAACACCCTAATAATGGGCAACTTCAACTACCCCACCATTAACTGTGAAAACTACTCGTGTGCCAACTCCTTAGCTCAACGCTTTCTGGAATTCATAAACTCTAATGCCCTGGAACAACTTATCCACACCCCTACCAGGAGCAACAATATTCTAGACCTAGTCATTACCAACATGAATGACCGGTGTTCCACAACTGAAGTCAACTCCTCGTTGGTCCGATCCGACCATAAGCTAATCACCCTTGATATTCACATCCCACCCCCACCCTCCATTAAGGAAACCATGTTAAAAAATTTCTCCAAAGCCAACTTCATGCTTCTTAAGACAGAAGTGGTGAACTTCATGACACCCATGCAGATGGACAATACAGTTACAACTGCTGAATCCTACACAAATGCACTCTATAAGCACTTACACGAGTGCATGGATCGTGCTATCCCAAACAGAACCAAGACGCAATCCTCCAAAAAAAGGAAGCCAATCTGGTGGTCCTCTACCATAAACAAACTGTACAACAAAAGGAAGAAACTGTTGCAAAAGAGAGTAAAATCCCATGAGTGGAGGAGCTCCCTGGTCAGCCTCAGTAAGAAGCTGAGATCCCTTATAAGATCCTCCAAAGCTAGCTACAAAAATAAAATTGCCACTAATTCTAAGGACAACCACAAAGCATTCTATAGCTATGTCAAGAATCTCAATGGCAACACCCATATCTGCTCTGAGTTACAGCACAAAGGCATGAAAATTATAGAACCAACTGATATTGCCAACATCCTGGCAGATAGGTTCAGTGCTAACTTTACCCCTCCCTCACCCCCTAAAAGGCCCATATCTATAGAGGAAGAATGCAGAGTCCCTGTAATCACAACTACGCAGGTAAAAGCTGCACTCTCTAAAGCCAAAAACACAGCATCCATGGGACCGGACAACATCCCAGTCTGCATTTTACATGAACTTCAGAACGAACTGGCTCCCCACTTAAGCACCATGTTCAATAATAGCCTCGCATCAGGCTTTCTGCCCAATGAATGGCACACAGCAACAGTTATCCCACTCCACAAAGGGGGAGCCACCACTGATCCCAGGAACTATCGACCTATTAGCCTGACAAGCCTGGTCTGCAAGGCCATGGAACATATCATCATGGAACTCATAAACAAAGATATTGGTAACCTCCAAACTCTGGATCCAACCCAGTTCGGGTTTGTGAAAGGCAGATCATGCCTCCTGGACCTGATTGTCTTTTTTGAGGCAGTCACCAAAGCCATAGATGAGGGTAAGGTGGTTCACACAGCCTATTTTGACCTTGCCAATGCTTTTGACCCCATCCCATTCTGGAATTATAGCTAGACTCACTAAACTAGGTATACATTCCTACGTCACAAGATGGGTTGCCAACTGGCTCACTAACAGAACCCACACTGTAAAAGTTGCAGACTCCAAATCTGACCTCAAAGCAGTGACAAGTAGAGTACCACAGGGTTCCATCTTGGGACCTCTCCTGTTTGGTATCTACTTCTCTGAAGTACAGGCTAACACAGAAGGCCTCTGGCTAATGAAGTTCACAGATGACTGCAAACTAGGAGCCATAGTTAAGTCCACAAATGATGTGGACATCCTACAGAAGGGCCTCGCTGAGACAGATGCCTTGTGTCAGAGCCATGGCCTCAAGCTCAATGCCAAAAAGTGCAGTGTCATCCCCTTTGGTAAAAATTCTGTACCCATGAAATACCACATAGGCAGCAATCTACTTAACACCAAATGTGTAATGAGACCTTGGGACCCAGGTGGACAGTAGTCTCTTCTTTGATAGTCACATCACCACAGTAGTCAGGAAGTCCTTCGTGGCACACCTAATCATAAAAGGGTTCTCATCCAGAAAAAAAGAGGTAATTGTTCCCCTCTACTCATCACTCATAAGACCCATTATAGAGTACAATGCCCCTTTTGGAATGTACCTCACAAGACATCTGCAGTAGCTGGAAAGGCCACAGAAGTACCTCACAAAGAGGATTACTGGCCTCAGACAAATGCCCTACACTGACTGCCTCAAAAAACTCCATATTTACTCCGTAGCATATCGCCTACTCCGAGGTGATCTCTGCCTAACATATAAAGCTATGTCAAACCCAGAGCTGTTGGACATGCTACACCTAAAGAAATCCCAATCCCTCCAAGCTACATGCTCTAGGGACATAAACCTTGTCACCACAATAAACAGGTCATGCTGGAGGGATAGATTCCTGTCCCAGATACTTCCCATACTCTGGAACAGGCTACCCATCCATGTCAAGCAAAGTTCTTCATTAGCACTCTTCAAGAAAAATCTTGATGAGTGGATGGGAAATAGGAAATTCACCCCGGGGATCACTTCTGTGTCTCTGCTCGACAGTGGCACAGGAAAATAACTTTCTTGGGTGGCGTAATCCAGGGAACCTTGTTGGCTATGCTTACGTAGCCCCTTGGGCTGATAGCCTAGTACCTACCTATGAATCTACCTATGAAGATAAAGCTGTTATAGTGATGGTATAGGTAAGAGGTGTGGCTATCTATTCTTCAGCCTGATGCCATACCCTGATCTTATGCCCCCCCCCACACACACACACACATATACACATACACATACACACACACACACACAGACACACACACACACACACTTTTATTTGCAGAGAAAACAAATCTCCTCTCTTTGAACGTGAGATCTTCTGCTCTTCTGTCTTTTTATACTATAGAAAACTGAGTGCTAGAAATGTACCAAGCAGGTGCTACAGTTTATGCCACAGACAGAGTACTACTGCATTTCATTTCTGAGCACAAATGCAATACTGGCATTAATGTACCAAACACATGGCATGCTACAGTGCTTCAGTTCTATCTGCAAATATAATGCACTTAAGACTGATTGGAATCTGCCGTTCACTCCTCTCAACACCCTGTGTCTGAGCAGGTAGCCTCTTTTGCCCCACCCTAGCTACATTTCCAGTGTAGGTACTCAAAGGAATAAGTAGGGGAAGGGCAATGAGAGAGTCCACAGTGCTGGGGGATTTGGTGAAAATGAATAGACAACAATATTTTATTTATTCATTTTATTTACAGTTTGATTACTGGGGAAGTCCGCTGTGCCCAGAAAACCCATTTTTAGTGGAGGCCCAGGGAGAAAAGCTCCATGAAACAGATTAAAGTAAAGATAGCAGTCCAATAAAAATAAAAGTACAAGTACAAATAAATATCGAATAATACAAAATGTGAGCAATATTGCCCATAGTGGAAAAATATCGTGCAGATACATTTTAACAAATTCACTCAGTTAAAGTCAAAAGTCAAAAGCTATTTACAATATTTACAGAGTGTGAGAGATCATATGGGAATTATCTATAGAGCCAGCTATAAGGTGCATTTACATGTACTAGCAATGTAAAGTGGTATATATAATGAAAGCAATATAAAGTAAGCTGTACGTGAATGCTGTATTTATTTGGAGTGGATAAAGAGCAGGTGCTATGAAGTAGGGAATAAAGGATGGAGATGTTAGTACTGTGACGGCTGAAAAAATGAAATTGCAAAGGCAGAAACTTGGTGATATCAGTCGTCTTAAGGAAGGAAAAATAAAACAGTGGATTCAGCATGTAGCAATGGGTGAAGATAATAAGATTTGGGTAAGAAGCTGAAATGCAAAAAAAACGAATGTAGTTTGGGTGGTAGGCAATAGAAAGTAGGGAGAATAGCATGAGAAAAGAGGCAAGTGGTAAGTATTAGAATTCGGTGGATTAAGTTTGTAACAGATAATAAGTGAGAAAAAGGATAAAACTAGTCTGTAGAAGATAGGAATTGTTGCACATTAAAGAAGCAATGTATTAACAATAATAAAAAACACCTTAGCTGTGTTTATTTAAATTAAATTGATGAAAATAATGGAATGTTGCAGGATGGATAGGTCATGGCAATATACTCAGATGTGGAGTTCAAATTTCAAAGGGGGTTGTGAGGGTGGCCTAATGGTTAAGGTGTTTGCTTTATAAACACAAGGTATAGGGTTTGAATCTCTCAGGGGATAATCGGCTAGGCATAAAATGTCTCGCAAGAGTAGTTAGCCAAGTACTAACCTATGAATAAAAATGATTTTGAGAAAAAAATGTCGTCTTCCAATCTGTAGAAATGGTCTTCTTATCCCTCTTTATCATAGTATGCTCTTTACCATTTAGTATTCTATTCTTGCTAGTTAAGTTGTCAGAGAGCTTTATAATGTTATCATCTTTAAAAGACAAAAACTTAGTCTCAGGAAAGACAACGAGACTTTAATATCTGAGCTTTGGCTGGTTAAGATTTACCTGCAGTCAACTGGACGTATAAGCAAATTTAAGTACACTTTTATCTGCACTGTTTCATATAGTACTGCATTTTTTTTTTCACTGAATATTAATTGAATTGAAAATGTTGGTCTCTGTGTCTCTACAGAGAATTTGTTAGAAGTTAGCCATTGGTAGCAGTAGGGGGTAGTTTCATTTCTATGATATTCTGTGTTTAGCTCCTAGCCTAGAGGGCTTCTCTTACCATATAAGTGTTACATCTTGTGTTATTTCTGCTAAAATATCTGAGCTTTGGCTGGCTAAGGTCTTCTTGAAGTCAACTGGAAGTATAAACGAATTTAAGTATACTTTTATCTGCACTTTTTCATATAGTACTGCATTTTATTTATTTATTTTTTACTGAATATTAACTGAATTGAAAAATTTGGTCTCTGTGTCTCTACAGTTAACCCCCCCCCCCATTCTTGTTTTGGTGATAACCTTGGTGGCTTTGAAATTGCCCACCCCTTTTGTAAATTTGTGTTTGGATACTCCTTCTGGACCCATCTCATTTGCTCACTCAACTGAGTACAATGAGATCATATTCTGATTTGAGGCACTCCTACTAGTCCCATCTCTTCAGCTGTATCCACTGTGTACAAAGAGAGCATTTGGGAAGGACAACCCCTGTAGCCTCTTAATCCTGCTCTGTTCCTTCCCTCAAAAAAAAAAAAAAAAAAAAATATATATATATATATATATATATATATACTTTATTCAGCTGTTCTTATTGTAACTGTCTTAGTTTGCTGTTCTGTGTGCTGTTATTTGTTCAGTTGCTCTTACTCTGCACTTATTACTGCTTGTTAGTAACCTTCTAATTTACTGCCTTCTGCACTTGTTTTTAGTCATTTGTTAATTTAATTGCATTTATTTAAACTGTATTTGCCGTAATATTGCTACACACTCAAGTGTGTTTGCCTGCACTGCACTTGAATTGTATTTACTGCTGTTTTAGCTGCTTTTCTGTAAAAAAAAATAAATAAATAAAAAATAAAAAAAAAACAACAAACAAAAAAAAAATCCTTCTAAGCTTGTTCGCTGTCTTTCCTATAACTAGCCTAGCCGAGATACGGACTTGCTGTATCCAGGACTGTTGGTAAGCTTCTGTGCCCCCAAGCCTTTCTGTGTTGGAGGGTAGCCTTCTAGCTTATCAGTGGGAGTGGTAAGCACTAGGTAGCCTATCTACCACAAGAGGAGTGGTTTCTGGCCCAGAAATTGTAGTTTATTGTCCGTTTGGGTAGTCTTCCATCTCTTTCAACTTCCTGGTTTTAAAGACTGCGTTTATGCTTGTTTCCCGCCTTTCCTGTAACTAGCTTAGTCCAGGTACAGATTTGCTGTATCCAGAACTGTTGGTAAGCTTCTGAGCCCCTCAAGCCTTTCTGTGTTGGAGGGAAACCTTCTAGCTTATCAATGGGAGTGGTAAGCACTAGGTAGCCTATCTACCACAAGAGGAGTGTTTTTTGGCCCAGAAATTGTGGTTTAGTAACCATTTGGGCAGTTTCTCAATCTCTTTCAACTTTCTGGTTTAAAAGCCCACATCTGTGCTTGTTTCCCACCTTTCCTGTAACTAATCTAGTCCAGATACAGATTTGCTGTATCCAGGACTGTTTGCAAGCTTCTGAGCAGTGCCAAAGTCTGTTCTTAATTTTTTCCTTAGTTCTGCTAGTTCCCTCCTCTCCTGCTCTTTTACTAGCTTGTTAGTTTAGCACTTTACCAAACTTCTTGTAGCAATTATTGTAGTACACAAAGGTGCTACCAGCACTAAACATTCTACAGGGAAACAGCTCCAGTACTTATAAATGCCCACCCCTCCAGGCATGTCTAAAGGTCAGTTCCCTGTGCTTTCCCCTATTAACCTGGTGAACCTGGGCATCCTGAGGCAATGTAACAACCGCCTCATGTGCACTGGAAACCCTCTCCTCTTACCCCCCAACACTCAGACTTGTGAGAGATGCACTTATATATCCAAACTGGAAGCCACACACTCTCCAGCACAGCCCGGAATAGCTAGTCAAGAGGAGAAGGTCAACACTTGCACCACACCACATGGAACACATAGCCCTCCAGAACACACACCAGCATTGCCTTCACATAAAAACACAAACCACATACCCACCTTTGCTGAGGTTCTCAATAAAAATCTAACCGAACAGCAGAGACCTCCAAGGTAGAAATCCACTCGACCACCACAACACAACACTAATCACAAGACCTATAACTCTCCTAAACAGTGTGCCACGCAACCAAAGCCCCTGAAGCAAAACAGCATGCCCAACACACTAATCATAGGTGACTCGATAGTGAGGCACACTGCTGTCCCACTCACTAGGTTGAATAAGGAGAAAGTTATAGTCAGCTACCTGTCAGGCACCAGGATCTGCAACATAACGCACGCACTCAGGTCCTTCAATAAACAGTACAAATATGACTCTGTCATTGTACATGTGGGTGTGAATGACCTGAGACATACCTTCCTGGACTACAAGAAAAGAGATATGGAGGAGCTCTCGGATTATATAGCCCAGGCGAGTTTGACCCTAGCCCTGAGCAGCATCCTACCATCACCCAGAATGTTACCGCAGTACAAGCAGAAAATGATTGATTTCAACAATTGACTAAGTTTTTGGTGTCATTCTAAGGGGATCCAGTATCCGTCTGCCTGAGATGATATGATTGACAGACCTCGATGCTTTGCCAGAGATGGCCTGCATCTGTCACCCCTGGGGTTCCGGATACTGGCCAAGGCTCTTGCTACCCCTATAGTGCCTTTTTAGGTGGTATTCCAAAGACCAAATTACCACCATAACAGCTACAAACAAATGCAATTTGAGGGTCATGCTGCTCAACGTTAGAAGTCTAAATCTCAAAATGCACTCACTCAAAGTACTCCTTAAAATGGAGAACATTGACATTTGTGCTGTAACAGAGACCTGGTTCAAGGCAGCAGAAAGCACCCCTGCACTACCAGGCTACAACTCATTCCACACCTTTTGGCCCTAGATCTTTGACCGAAGCTCCAAAGACGGTGGTGTTTCCATATTCATAAAGGATGTGCATACCTCCAGACTGGTAACCCAACATAATGCATCTGAGATACTTCAGGTGCAGCTAACATTGGGTAAGACAGCAATTCAGGTCGTAGCCTGCTCTAGGTCCCCAGCCATGTCCCAAGATTCACACTCCACATTTTTAAGTACCCTGGAGAATATTAGGGTCCAACCTAACACTCTGATACTAGGCGACTTCAACTACCCCTCCATTAACTGGGAAAACTACTCATGTACCAATACACTTACCCAACGCTTTCTGGAATTCATTAATTCCAATGCTCTAGACCAACTCGTTCTTACCTCCACTAGAGGTAGCAACATCCTTGACCTGGTCATTACTAACATGGGCGACCATTGCTCCACACCAATAGTCAACTCCTCCCTGGTTAGATCCGATCACAAGCTAATCACCTTGGAAATTCACACCCCCCCCCCAACCAAAGGTAACCACCATGATAAACTTCTCCAAAGCTAAGTTTGGGCTCCTAAAAACAGAGGTGGCTAACTTCACGGCACCCATGCAAATGGAGAATAGTTGCATGACCTCCATATCATACACCAATGCACTGTACAAACACGTACACAAATGCATGGATCTCGCCATACCCAATAGAACTAAGACGCTCACCTCAAAAAAAAGGAAGCCAATCTGGTGGTCCCCTGCCATACACAAACTCTACAACAGAAGGAGGAAACTGATGAAGAATAAGGTGAAGTCCCAAAACTGGAGAGACTCTCTTATCAGCCCCAGCAAAAGGTTGAGATCCCTCATCAAATCCTCTAAAGCTAGCTATGAAAACACAATTGTAGAAGATAGTAAATACAACCACAAGTCCTTCTATAGTTATGTAAAGAATCTCCATGGCAATGCCCAGATTTGCTCTTAGCTACTGCACAATGGTATATCCAACATATATTGCAAATATACTGGTGAACAGATTCAGTGCTAACTTTATCCCCCCACAAAGGACCAATCACAATACCAGTAGATTGCCAGGCACCCAATATTACTGCTGCACAGGTTAAAACAGCACTGTCCAAGGCCAAGAATACAGCTTCTGTGGGACCTGACAGTATCCCTGGCTGTGTCCTACATGAACTACAGAGTGAACTGGCACCTCACCTGTGTGCCCTGTTCAATCACAGCCTCACCTCAGGCTTTGTCCCCACCAAATGGTGCACTGCTACAATCATCCCTCTCCACAAAGGAGGAGTGACTACAGACCCTGGGAACTATCACCCCATTAGCCTGACGAGTCTGATATGTAAAGCTATGGAACGCATCATCATGGATCTAATAACCCTGACTTACTTTTTTCCTTTACTCTAATTTTCATCCTACATCCTTTACAATCCTCCCTCTCTGTTTCAATATACTATGTTTTGCATACAAATCTATGTTTACATGTATATTGTACCTTCTTCAGTATATTACCCTTTACAGATTTTTGATTATGTTATTGTTTACATTGAGTAGTATAATTATGTTCATCTTAAAAAAAAAAAAATGTTATAATGTTTTTATGTAACAGTTGCTGTTTTTACATTGTTTCTGTCATAACCTCTATTAATTTTGTATGTTTTCCTGGAACTTTTCTCCCCGGGCCTCTACTGAAAATGGACATGTATCCAGTTAGACTAGCCCGGTCAACAAGTAAAATAAAAATAAATAAAAAAAAAAACAAGGATATAGGGAATCTTCAAACTCTGGATCCTACACAGTTTAGTTTTGTAAAGGGTAGATCATGTCTGCTCAACTTGGCTGACTTCTTTGAGTGAGTCAACACAGCTGTGGATGAAGGCAAGGTGGTTCATACAGCCTACCTTGATCTGGCCAAGGCCTTTGATACCATTACCCACTCAGAAATCACAGAAAAACTCACTAAGCTAGGCATCAACCCCTATATCACTAGGTGGGTTGCAAACTGTCTCACTGATAGAACCCACAATGTGAAAGTAGCTGCCTCCAAGTCAGACTGCCAACCAGTCACGAGTGGAGTCCCACAGGGTTTGGTCCTGGGTCCTCTCCTGTTTGGTATCTAGTTCTCTGAAGTCCAGGCCAACACGGAGGGACTCTGGCTGACAAAGTTCACAGATGATTGCAAGTTGGGAGCTATTATTAACTCCCCAAGTGATGCTGACATCCTACAGAAAGGCCTCAATGAGACCAACGACTGGTGTCAGAACCATGACCTTAAGCTCACTGCCAAAAAATGTGTCTTCATCCCCTTTGGAAAAAACCTGGTTCCCTTGAATTACCACATTGATGGTAGTCCACTAAACACAGAAGGCATTATAAGAGATCTGGGAACACAGGTTGACAGCAACCTCTCTTTTGACCACCACGTTGCCACTGTGGTCAGAAAGTCCTTCTATGTGGCACATCTCATTACTAAGGGTTTTGCATCCAGGAAGAAAGAGGTAATTGTCTCTCTCTCTACTCTTCTCTTATTAGGCCAATCATTGAGTACAACGCCCCATTTGGCATGTACCTCACTAGACACCTGCAGCAACTGGAGTGGCCGCAGAAGTACCTCACAAAGAGGATTCTAGGCCTTAAACACTTGTCCTATATGGACAGACCCAAAAAACTCCAACTATTCACTGTCTCATATTGCCTACTTAGAGGCGATCTCTGCTTGACTTACAAAGCCATGTCTGACCCAGCTCTGTTAGAAATGCTACATCTAAAGAACTCACAATCCCTCCACACCACATGCTCCAGAGACCTCAACCTCACTACCAGAATCAACAGAACATGCTGGAGGGACAGGTTCATAACCCAGACAATGCCCAAGCTATGGAATAGACTTCCCATACATGTCAAGCAGAGCACCTCACTGGCCCTGTTCAACACAAATCTTGATGAGTGGATTGGAAATATAAAATTCACCCCAGGGATCACTCCAGTGGCTCTACTTGACAGAGGCACTAGGAACTACTGTTGGGTGGCACGACGCCAGGGTAATCCTATGGGCTAGTCTTGTAAAGGCTCCAGGGCCATTAGCCTAGTACACACCTATGAACCTATGAACCTATAATGAAGGACATAGGCTTTGAAGTATGCTCCCAAATGAGGTTAAGCATATTAGGGATGATAAGCATTTTAGACAGAACCTTTGTTCTTAAAGCAATTGGCTCATTGACCATTAGTGTATTCCAGAAAAGGCCAAACTGAATAAGTGCACCTTATTTTATTCATGGTCCTAATGTCATATGAGTGCCATATGTTACCATGTATAATTATTGGTCATGTGGAACCAGATACTGATATTTAACTTTTTCTAATGCAATACTACTTGCATTTATTTCTGTCATGTGGGGTGTCAATTATTTTATTTTTATTGATCATCAAATTTTGTTTACTGCCTTGCATTGTGTATACCATATTTTCCAAGTAGAAATTGTTTGTAGTAGTTGCAGCCCAGGGGTACCTGAAAGGGCAGAAATGCAGAAGATTGTCGGTGAATTGGTTTAATCAAAGGTACAGTGGGCTGCATTATACAAACCTCTGTAGTATGTAGCACAATCCTGGTTTATCACCTAATGATGCCCATGTCATCATTGCTGGCCTACCACACACATACAAACCACACCTGGGTATGTGGGTTTGCTCCTCTCCTTAGAACTGGACGGCAGAACAATTGCATCTTCATGGGCCATTTCTGCGCTGGTGGTCCACTCATACAGGTAGACATATCCTCAATAATGCCTTATACCTTATCCTTTGCATGTAGTATCATACTGGTTACCTTTCACCACACCTGTTGCATAGATGTATTGTGGTGCTACACAGGATTCACATCCGATACCACTCAATGCCACTTAGCCATATTTGTCCTGCCAGATCACTGTCTCCTAGCAGGTGACCTTTTTCCAGATTTTGCCTATCTCAGAGGCTGGTGGTAAGCTCAGTACACCTGTGCATTACAAATGTCAGTGAGCAGGTATGTTAGTCTCTGGAATTTATCTGCTTATGTCCACTGGCTGCAGGTTCCTTATTTTGCAACAAGATAGGATGCTCTGGACTACTGTGCACTCACTCACTCCCCTGTTGTACTCCACTACATTTAGAAAGGATACCCTACACACTTTCTTGCATCTGCTACTGAGTTGCTGTGCCTACCCCTTTGTACAGAGGTCTTTAAGTCCAGTGTTCTTTTCTTCTGTAGGTGACCAGTGCTCAAGTTCAACACCCACCACTACAGATTCACATGACAGTGCCATGCCATTTCACTGTGCTCCTACTCCAAAAATCATCATCATCATCATCAGCTTCTTTTTTCCCCCAGTTTCTACATGGGGTTGTGGTGTTGCATCACCTGTCAGCACCTTTATCCATTCAATGCCGGTCTCCTAACTTCTGCAGTGGTCTGATGGTTGCAGGTAATCTCTAATGCAGTCCATCCATCTCTTTGCATAATATTCTCCTTTCCTCCTGCATTCTTCCTGTCTTTCTTAAATCCTCTTCACCAGATTGTGTTCTACTTTTCTGCCCAATGCCTGAAGCACTGTAATCTCTTCTCTTTTACCTTCTCTGCAATTTTAGCTATTTTGACTTTTGCTCTTATATTTTCATTTCATCATCTGTCCTAGTGTTCATCCCACCACCCATCTCAGGAACATCATGTTCATCACCTCAAGATCCCTCAAATGCTCTGCCTTCACTCTCCAGATTTCAGTACCATACAGTAGTACTGGTCACATCAGTGATTTGCACACTTTACATTTCAGCATCTTTGGCATTCTTTCACACTCTACCTCTGACAGTCTGTACCAGTTAGATGCAACACCTCTGATTCCAGCTTTGACCTCCTCATTCAGATTTCTTTTCTCTTAGACCACCCCTCTCAGATACGTCAGGGTGTTAATCTGTTCTACTATTTTCCTTTCTATCTCAGCATTTACCTTCTTTTGATTTTCTCCATTTGCTGCCATGACAATTGTCTGTTGGTAATCAATTTCATCACATGCCCCTTCAGTTTTGCTTTCCATTGCAGTCCCCTATTTGCTGAAGTTCTTTTTCATAGTTTGCTTGCAAAGCTACATCATCTGAGTAAAGCAGCTTTGTAAATCTACCACCCCTGACCTGTGTTTTAATGTAGCCCATCACCAGTATGAACAGCAATGAGGTCAGTGCTGAGCCATCATGCATGCCCACTCCTACTGGGAACCTATCTGTGAGTCTGAAAATTGTTTGTATTTTTGTCACAAAGTCCTTGCACATAGTCCGCACTATATCAACCAATGTTTCTGGCATTTGGGAACATAAGACTGCCCAAATCACCTTCCTTGGGACCCTGTTATATGCTCTTTCTGTGTCTAGGAATGCCTGGTTGAACTCCTTTCTGATTAACAGCTTCTTCAAAGTTATCTGTCTCACTGCAAACACTAGGTTGGTTGTGCTGCATCTTGATCTGAATCAGAACTGTTCATCTCCCATTTTATTTTTCTTACTCTGTGTATTCATTTATCAATTACTCTGGCTACTCTACAATGATATTGGTTATGCCCTCAGGACCTATTTCTACACTAATTCACTCACCATCTTGAATATATCTTCCATGATCTCATCTGAGCCTGCTGCTAACTCTGACTTTGTTTTCCTTAGTGGTGGTCTTACTTTGGTTCATTGGTTCCTAGGTCAATACTTGGTTGATGACACAGAGAACCAACAGTAGCCTAGCCACAATACCCCAAACTGTAGGTTGCCATTGTCATGACTAATTATGACCCCTTTCAATGAAGGCTTGCAGGGCCAGACCCTAGGTGTATTTACAATTGCCCTTCCATTTGTCTGGGTTATGCCTAAAGTGGGTCAGGGAGCTACTTTATTTTACTTCTACCTTCTTCTAAGGTGGGCTTTTCTTCCTCTTTTATTAAAGGCTGTGTTTGCAGCACTACAGCTTCTGTGAGGTTTTCTTCATTCAGAAGCTGCTGGAAGTACTCCTTCCATCTGCTTTTCATGTCCTTTGGGTTAGGGGTTGGCATAACAGTTAAGGAGTTACCTCACAGTCACAAGGTTCAGATTCTGATTCACACCCTTGAAAGGGAACTTGGCTATGCTTAAAATGGCCTACAGGGGCAGCTTACATGCACTTGTCTATGAACCTATGGAGAACATGTTATTGCTAGCATATTTTATAAAAGGTGCATGATCACTATCTTCTTTATCTTTCTGGCTATGCCTTGAGACCTGATAGAATGTCTTTGTGCCATCTGCTGTCACTTTCTTGAAGCAGGAAAAGTGTCTCTGATATCATCTTCCTTGCTATTGTTATTGTTATTTTAACATCTTTGTTTGTTAACCAGTATTCCTTCTTAGCCTTATCCATCTTTTCTTGTATTCCTTCTTTATTTTTATAACCTCCTGGACTTCTACATTCTACCACCAGATTTCCTTATGTACATTATTTCTATACCTGGCTGGTTTGAGAATCTGTCATTCTTCTTCAATGCTACCTATTTCCTCTTCTTCATCAGGTGCTAATGCCTGTTTCCTTGAATTCTCATGCTTTCATTCCCAGTCATCTTCCAGGAATTCCATCTAGTCTCTGTTGGCATTAGATCCTTATTTGACCACTGTTTGTAACTCATGATGGCCACTGCTGTGGACCAATGGTTTCACTAGGGCTAACTTTTGAATTTCTGACTCTTCCTCAATGCTCTTTCCTTACTATCAGGAAGGCTACTTGAGATGCATGCTTGACACTCTTACATGTGATCATGTGACTGTCTCTATTGCTAAATCATACTTATGGACACCATGAAGCCATTTGCTGCACAGAAGTGTAGAATGGCTTCTTCTTCCTTTATTCCTGTTGCCCCATCCATATGGTCAGACAGCCCTAATATCCTGTTCTGTCTGTCCCAATATGAGTATTTAAATCCCCCCATTATCAATACTGTCTAATGGTGACTTACTTTATCTATTAGGTCCTGCAGCTTCTGCCTGAATGCACTCTTGCAGGAAATTGTATTTCCTCCACTGAACAGTAGTTACGGACCTATTTCCTGTACTGTGGTGCAGTAGTCACGGACCTTAGGGTTAGGGCTTGGGTTAAGGATAGTGGATAGCCCTACTACCTATCAACTATCCTTAACCCAAGCACTAACCCTAAGGTCCGTCACTACCCCACCACAGTGCAGGAAATGTCCCGTTCGACTTCTTTCGTTGAAGTGCACTTTCGCGTCAGTGGGACACTACTATCGTATTTCGAAATAGTGTAATTTCGATCTACAGTAGTAGACCCATATATATATATATATATATATATATATATATATATATATATATATATATATATATATATATATATATACACACACACACACACACACACACACACACACACACACACACACACACACACACACACACACACACACACACAAACACACACGCAAACATGCACACACACAAATAAATCACATATGTAGTACAGGGTACAAATATTGGGTGGAATTCAATAAACCCTATATGGAGCGATTCTCCATGTAGGAATAGTGTTGTGGCCCGAACATGGAACATGGCCGCTGAGCAATCCTGGAAACAGGGCTGAGGGGTGTGTAGGAGCATTTAGACAAGGTGGTTTCTCTGGAATGCAAATCACCTCATAAGCTGGGGAAAACTATGCAAATGAGGTTGATTTGCAATTCATCAAGCAGAAAGCACCCTTGTAAGTGTCATGTCAGTGTAGGAAATGTACGTGGTTAGAAACCATGTACCGGACTGCAAAATTTAAACAGGAGCTGTAAAATCCCAAAGAAAAGGTTAACAGTGCACAATAGTCATGCAAATGGGCAACACTATGGCCAGTAATTCCAAAAAGCAATGAAATATAATAAAAAATATAACTTTTTAAATATATATATCACGTTTAAGTGGCATGCAGTGACATGCAAACATGCCGTTATGCAAAAAAAAAAAAAAAAAAAAAGTTTATAAAATGAAAATTAGACACTTGCAAAAGTATTGCATTATGGTGCCCAGCAGGCAGAGTCATGCAATGGCAGGTTACAATGGTTGCTAAGGAGACAGGCCCTATTGTAGTGAAATATACAGGATATATGCAATTAGGTGTATGTAAATAAGCCAGGGTTATTGAATAGCAAAAAGGGCCATGGTGTCCACAGGTACAAACCATTGTAGGGCTAGAACCATGTTGCTGTAGGCAGAAAAGGTAGCTGATAACACATGGGTGTGTGTCACAGTATGTTAAAGCGGATTGGAGCTTATCTGCACCTGCTTGTGGTCAGCTAAGCACAGCTAAGCAGAGGGGGTGTGTCTGATGCTGGTGAGCATGTTTTAGCTAGTTTAGGAAAAGCTAAGCACGGCCGTAGTTTTGTGAGGGTCACAATTGCTGAGCATTATTTACACTAGCTCCCCAGGTTTGTGCGGTATTCCACACTGCTTAGCAGTGAACGAAATAGGAAAAAAATTGCCTGGGAAAACAAATCAGGTAGAAATGACTGATAAGCCCTGTTCAACAGACACAGGCCCACTCAAACCCCTAATGATATATCTATCAGGTGGAATGCAGCATAATGAGCCAATCACACAGGTTGCAACTGGAGCACACCACTATAAAGTATGCATACACCCTACAATCTGATTTTCCCACTTACTCTGCACCATTGGAGTACACACTTGGGAATTTTAACTGACAAAATGCTAGGGGCTGCTGCTGCTCTACTACATCAGTATGTGCTTGAGGCTGAGGTCAGTGAAGATGATGATGCTGACAATTGGCCTAGACTGAGAAGAAGAGTATTCCGACCCAGGGTGACCTTCCAGGGGCTAAATGAGCTGGAGATTGTACAGCACTATAGGCTGGACAGGGACATACCACAAGAACACACCAAGCTCTGCTGCCCTCAATACAGACCCAGAGCCAACAGAGGGAAACCCATCCCAGTGGAAACAAAGTTATGTGTAGCCCACAGAATATTAGCTACAGGTACTTTTCAAAGACCAACTGTGGATAGAATGGGGATATCACAAGCATCTGCATCCAGGGTACTCCACCAGTTCCTGGATGCCATGCAAGCACATGCCAGTGAACACGTTTATTTACCCCACACCCCTGAGGAGAGGGTCAGCAATATGCATCTCTTCCATCATGTAGCACACTACCCTGAGGTACTGGGTGCCATATCCTGCACTCATGTGCACATCAAAGCACCACCTGGTGAAAAGAGTAGGGTCTATGTCAATTGCAAGTTAATCACGTCATCAACTGCCAGGTCATGTGCAATGCCCAGGGGATTATCATGAATGTGTGTACTGGCAGTTATCATGACTCCCACATCTGGCATGCCTCACAGCTGTACCAGATGTTTGCCAGGGGGGACATCCCATATGGTCATCTAGTGGGGGATGTTGGCTATGCACTAGAACCGTGGATGATGACACCCATCTGAAATGCACATACACCTACTGAAGAATGCTATAATGAGGCACATGCACAAACTTGGAACATTATAGAATGTGTGTTTGGGCTGCTGAAGTCATGGTTCCAGTGCCTTGATATATCTGGTGGAGCCCCACAGTACTCTCCAGCCGCATGTGGACACATTCACAGTATGTACTATGCTACACAATATGATCCTGCGTAAACCGCTGAAGCAAGAACATCACAGAGAAGGGACACACAGCCTCCCAGCAGTGCCAAGGTCCCCACAGCCACAGGCAGCTCAGAGGAGGAACTCCCAGAGCCAATCCCTGTAGGCAGACGTAAGCATGTCCAGTAAGCCCCGGTGTTGGCAAAGAGGTAACGCATAGCACATGCGCTGACACCTAGGGACCTATGGACTGATACCTCACTCTGACTCACATACATTTATTTATTTATTTATTTATGTGTAGTTGGTTTGCCAGGATGGTCCATTGGGCCAATAAGAACCCATTTTCAATGGAGTCCTGGAGAGAAAAGTTCCATTAAAGACAATACTATCATCAAAGTTATAGGTTACATAGTAATGCAGAAGTACAGATTAAATCATAAATCATAGCATTTAAAGATACAATTCATGAAATTTCACAATAAATGTTCTAAACATAAGTAAATATTTACAAATATATATATATGTTCCTACTTTAGAAATATGACAGCAGGGCAATGAATACATGGGATGCTAGAGGGTGCAAGTAGGGAAGAGAGATAGGGGAGAAATGAACCTAGAGGGGAGGAGTTGGCAGAAAAAAAGAGAAGAAAGGAGGAGAGGAGGCAGATGGATGAGGAAAGGATGGAAGAAGAGAATAGGGAGGGAGGAGGAGAAAAGCAGGAAGGGAAGAGTAGGCAGAAAAAGTTATGTTGGGTGGGAGCAGGAGCATTCCCAGAGGGATATTAGATGTGAGTGAAGTAAGGTTTCGAAGGTAGAGTGGCTAGTGGTGGTACAGATGGATGGTGGTAGGGAGTTCCATTGGCGTGCTAAGGCAAAGGATAGGAGATTTTTGCCTGGAGGATGGGCAGGTTTATGCAATTCAATCATATTCTGATTGTTGGATCTTAAGAGCCTGTCTGGAAGGTACATTTTAAAGGTGGAAGAAAGGGAGGGGCAGAGGGAGGGACTGAAGATGATTTTGTGGGCATGAATGAGTTGAATGTAGATGAGATGATTGGGTAGCTCTAACCAGTTTAGTTTATTAAGAGCAATACCGTGATGGGTAAATGATTTCTGGTTTGAGGCAAACTTGGCAATTTTATTATAACAGGAAGAGAGTCTTAATAGAGGATTGTAGAGTAATAAGGAGTGGGTCACCATATAGGAGAGAAGGGATGAGGGATGTGGTAGAAAGAATGAACTTGGTAGAGGGAGTAAGGTAGCGATTTTGGAGGTACAGCATACCAAGTTTCTGATTTTTTTATATATGTATTTGTAGGTGCGTGTCAAACTTAAGCTGATCATCAATGAGGACACCTAATAGTTTAGGCTCAGGTACTAATTTGAGGGAAGTATTGTTCTGGCTAGTGATGGAGAATGAGTTTTTATATGTGGTGGATGTTTTAGAAGGGTAAATATCATAAGTTTAGTTCTGAAGCATTGAGTGCAAGGTGGTTATCTAACATCCACTGTTCAGTGATAGAGAAAACATGTTGGGTTAGTTTTATGAAGGTGCCAAGTGGGGTGGAGGTGGCAGAACAGATGATAGTGAATCATCTGCATATTGGATGAGTTTTGCATGAGGGATTGAAAGGTGGAAATTATTAATTAAAATATTGAACAGGAGGGGACCTAGTATTGAACTCTGTTTTATGCCTCTGCGGGTGTTGAGGAATGAGGAGTTAGCTTTTTTCCATTTTTACTGCTTGTTGCCTATTAGAGAGGTAACTGGTAAACAAGTTAAGAGAGGAGAGGGATAGAGTTAGACTAAGAAGCCAGAGTCGCGAGCTTTGTTAACATTTTCAAGGAAGGAGAGAAGAGCAGTGGTGGTGCATGTACTAAGTATGTAGTACTATAGTACATATGACTAGATAGGTAGGGGTTCTAATCTCACAACTGGCAACTGTGTGTGTGTGTGTGTGTGTGTGTGTGTGTGTGTGTGTGTGTGTGTGTGTGTGTGTGTGTGTTTTTGTGCGAGTGAGGCATGTCCCCTGCAGTGAGGCTGCATTGTGTATGCGATGGTTATACATTTTGGAGGACTTGTTCCACCCTGTGAATCCCCCATTGGATTACTTTACAGGGCCTGCTGCTGTTATTCACCTTAGATGCACCATTAGACACTTGCCAGACACCTAAGCTTCATGGCGCATGAGATAAGTATGTATCACTATAGTACATACAACTACCTAGATAGGGTTTCTAAGTTCATGACTGGAAACTATGTGAGTGTGTGTATGAGTGAAGCATATCCCCTGTAGCAGTGTGTGTGTGATGGTTATACCATTTTGAGGGCCTGTTCCACCCTGTGACCCCCACTGGATTACTTTAAAGGGCCTGCTGCTGTCATTCACCTTAGTCTCCCAGAGCCTGCCCTATCTCAGGAATGCACTTCCCAGACATGTCAGAGTACCATGCAGACTCGCATCAAGTGCAGCCATGATGAATGGATGGAAAGCCACAAATCCATCCCGGGGGTTGCACCTGTGTCCCTCAAAGACAGGGTCAACAGGTTCTGATCAATGATTGTGTTGGGGATAAAGTAATAGCTAGGCTTGTAAAGGACCCAGCACCATTACCCTACTAATCTTCTATGATCCTATGAATCTGTGATCCTACAGAAATCCCAGATGACATGTTTCAGGAGTAGTATAATGTGTCAAGGGGTATGCATGCAAGATTACACTGTCCACCCCCATTGTCCCTCACACACTGTTCTACACATATGCACCTAGGTAACCATGCACATATACAGCAATGCCTTGGCAATGTCAGACTTCTGCATTGCCACTATGTCATCCCGAGCTGCTGCATTGGCAGCAGGTCCCCACGGCATAGACAAACAAACACCTGAAACAGAAACAGAATAAGGTTTGGGAGACAACAGTCAGTCAGCAATACTAACAGCAATACAGTATCATGGCACAAAGATACATACACTTTGATGTGTAAGAATGGCAGTTGCCAGCAGACAGCATCTTACAGGGCATAACACTACTGTACTACAAACTACCATTAAGTGTACTATATTCACCCTGTGCATCAGACACATATTAGCATGTCCCTGCGTCAATGGTATGGATAACAGGGATGTGCACAGGTATCATCACATGCACAGGGTGTGGTGTGGCGTTGTCAAAGGCCTAGGCTGTGCCACACAGTTGACATTGTGTGTGTGTGTCTGGAGGGGTGCTGGTCAGCTGGGCCATGGAGAGGAGCTGTGTGCATCTGGTGTTGACCTGCATGTGACAGTGATTTGTGAGTGTGTGCATGTACACAGTCAAGCCATGTGCCAGACCTAAATGAGGATATGTTGGACAGTTGTGGACTGTACATGGCAGAATGTACAGTTCATCGCCTCTAGCCATGAACACAGGAGCTGGTTCTACTAGGAGTGGTACTGGCACCACCATGCCCAAGGCTAGATGCAGTACTACTTGCTGATGGTGACCGGTGTTAGCTGGGACTATGTCCCTCAGGGAACTGCCCAGGACTATGTGCCCATGGCCTTCCACTCTGTGGTGTGGACAGCACCCTCCCTTTGGTAGTGCTGTTGGTACTGCCACTATGGGAGTGTGACTGTGCATGGCCATGTGGACTCTCAGCTGATGTTGCTGACCTACGTCCACATGTCTGGCACCCTATTCCCACCACATTTTAAAGCTCAGACATTGCCTGGTTAAGGACTGATAAGGTCTTACCCCAACGTCTATCAACTGCATCAGTGAAATGACATATGGCACCATCAATGCCATTGATGGAGTCATGTATGTCAGGCATTGTGGCATCCATGACCCTGAGCATCCATCTGGTATACCATGAATAATGTGTCTGTGCCTCCATGATGGACCGAAACATCTGTCGGGTGACACATGCTGTGACACCTCTGAAATGTGCTGGATGGACAGCAGTCCTCCTTCGAGCACCCCTGTCAATCTGCATGCATGGGACCTCTCCAGCTTTCTGGCTATGGCTAGTGTCTACATCACAGATGCCAAAGTCCCCACATTCCCCTGTTTGATCCCACCACCCTATGATTGTCCATTTTCCGTGGCAAATGGGAACTGAGTATATGTGGCATACTGACTGTGTGCAAGGACATTGGGGGGAAAGTGAGATGTCAACTAATGGTATAGATTCAGCCCACAACTACCCAACCTGTGCCTCACTATGGCCACCATCATCATCAGAGTCTGATGAGATACTGACATCAGGTTGTGAAGGGGACACACTACAAACCCCATGGTCACCTGTGAGGGGAAGACAACATGACTACATTAATTCCTGCACTATAATGTCTG
Organism: Protopterus annectens; assembly: GCF_019279795.1. Classification (NCBI taxonomy): domain Eukaryota; kingdom Metazoa; phylum Chordata; order Ceratodontiformes; family Protopteridae; genus Protopterus; species Protopterus annectens. The sequence continues at coordinate 1,055,851,717 of NC_056727.1, read as the reverse complement.
CTGATCCACATACACACACACACACACACACACACACACACACACACACACACACACACACACACACACACAGAGCTGATGTGCCACAAATGCATTAGACAGACCACACCTTATGACTTATGCCATGCACAACACATAAGCAGACCACAACAGACACACACAAGACAGGCCCTTAACAACAGACAGTTCAGCTACATCCAGATAATGTTGCTAGTACTATACACCTGTGAGATAAGTGACACATCAGTGTATGTGACGGACCTTCACCTAAAACACAGTGTACCCATTTCCACAATAGTAATGCACCCCTTTATAGAAGACTGCCTGTACTTTCACAAAAATATGAGCTAATATGTTACAGCAACTGCAAATATGCTACAATGATTACCGATGTAAAGCACTGCAGTGCACCCCTCCACAGGTGAACATGCACATATTGTAATATGGGTAAGCTTACCAGTTGTGTCCACAGTACACTGCCAGCCCTTAATATGCCTAGTGTATAGATGAGCCATACCAAAACAGTTCCACACTCACCGGCAACAAGCTGATGGACCCTGTTCACACCAGAGGTACCTATGGATTTGTGGGGGAAAGGTTCTGTCAGCTGACACATATGTGGCATTGATACAGGATAATATGTGCATATATCAACATGTACAGTACAAACTGTGATACTACCCACATCACTGACATTCACAATATGTGCACACATGTGCATTACAACCCCCCACAAATGCAGATTGACCTGACATATGTGTACAGGTATACAGAGGCTGCCACTATGAATGCTACAGATTTAAAATGATGATAACTGGAGGCTTATCTGGATGGTCCTTGGCTGTGGAAGCTCTGCCACCCACCTCCATCACATATGGTGTGATCAATTCTTGTAGGCTGGTGGCTGAACCCAGGTTTGCCAGGAACTCCTCTATGGCTGAGAGTGGTTGTTGCATAGCAGGCTCTCCATCAATGCCAGAATGGTCCCTGGCCACAGCTATGGCCCTTTGCCATGCATGATGTATCATATCAGTGGCAAGGTGTCAGACCTGCTCATAGCTCCTGTCGTGGTGGCCCACATAATTAATCAATGCCATGAGGTCTGCCCACAGCGCAGCATGTTCTTGCTGCTTATGGTGACTTCTTGACAACAGGACCTAGTGATGGAGTCTCAGGGCATCAATTATGACATCAGTCTCTGCTTCTGAGAAAGGTGGATTCCTACAGCGGGACATCCCTCCTGAAAGACAAGAAGAGGTGAACACATGACACAACCACATACATTGCTCACCATTATGTACATACCCTACACATCCACATTCGACAGCAATATCCACCACTAAATTCCACATCATATGCCGACATCTATCACCATGGTATGTATGTGGCTATCAGCAACATAGAGGCAATACATCATGCATTGCCATCCTGATCTTGATATTTCCTGCTACTTGCTGCATGTCCTATAATGTGTTCAAATGCATTGTCCTGTTGCACCTATTAGTGCTTGCTCATAGCCCATCTACATTGCATGTAGTGGTGTCAGCCTCCTACTGTTGTAGTAAGCACCTGGGCTGTAGGCCCACCCCTTAGATCTCCTGGTCTTTGTCCCTCAGATTCTGTAACATATAGCTGGAAAATGTTCTACAGTTTCCTGGTCTGGTTGATATGGGCATCATGGCACAGTGCGGCACCTACCTCATGTACAGGGATGGACAACCATCTACACAGATCACCAAGGAACACACTGTGTGAGAGATTCAATGACATTAGGAACTTGCAGTCTATGCTCTTTCCCTGTCAAGCTCGCATATCTGTCCCCGAACAGGTTGTTGACACAATCGGTACATTTCACGCATCATCCACACCTACACAACACACACACACACACACACACACACACACACACACACACACACACACACACACACACACACACACACACACACACACATATGTAGAGATCCTCAACATACACATCCACAAACAAAGGAGACCTACGAGGCTAAGCCACATATGAATGCCACAGCCCTACACACATAGGCGCCGGAAGCTGCTAAAGACTGGGGGGCAGTGGGTGAGAGGGGCACTTAGTGATCTAAAATTATTTTTTTTTAAACTATTTACTACCACAACATAGGTTCACTTGGAAGACATTTTAAGCTTAGCTAATTTCCCTTTTGGTGCTTGAATTAACATTTCCTGATTGGGCTTACCTATTCCATGACTGATAATTGCATATTAGCCCTAGTGAGAATAACTGTGATCATACCATAGATAATTTGAGAGGACCCATGTAAGGGATGCAGCATTTAGAAACTGCCTCTATCCATTAGTGGCATGAGGTGCAATCCTGGAGTACATTTTCTATTCCCCATCTTAAGATCCAAGTTGCATTTGAATATGGACAGGATGAGCTTTGTTTTACTTGAATGGATAGTCTGTTCTGGAACAGCGGTAGCCTCTGTGATATACATCCATCTCTCCACAACATTCATTTTAGATACCTGAACTATTTCTGATGCCATTTGACTTGCTGATGTTCAGTAGGTCCATCAGTATTAGGTCAGAGAATGCCTTATATGCCAGACACGTCACCTCTAAGCACTCTGTAGGATACTGAGTTTAGTGATAAATCTTTGAAGTGGTCCATTCAAGATCTATTGTTTAGGACTTGTATCCTTTTAGTAAGGTATCTCTGTGGGTATTCCAGTTGTTGCATGGATCTGGACAGATACATGCCAAAGTGGGCATTATACAAAATAATTGACCTAATGAGGGCTTTGTAAAGGGGGATGGTAACATCTCTAGTCCTAGTCACAATCAATTTGTTTATAAGCTGTGCAATATAGAAAGACTTTCTTTTGACTCTGGGCACATGTTGTTCAAAAGTTAAGTCACTGTACAGACAAGTTCCCAAATGCCAAACAACTGGGTCAGTTCTCAGGGGGCATTGTAAATTTGGAAGTTCCCTGGAGTAGATTACTTCCCAAAGGATACAATAATGTATTTTTTTGGAGTTTAGTTTCAGTTCATGATTCTGGCACCAGTTATTGTTTGGGACAAACCTTCCTGCATGATGGTTAAGTCAATTGGGGATTCAATAACTGCTCCTAGCTTGCAGTCATCTCAGTCCGGATTCTATTTAAGACATTTATCAGACCAACCAGTCAAGAACTGCATATGAATGTAACTCACACATCCTCAGTAAAAAAACATTAGTAACTTGGAACACCACCCCACTCACACTGTCATCATACCTTGATTGTGTGGAATGTGATACGAACATGTTTAGGAGCACATTTCCAGATGCCCCTTTACACACGGTGATGTTGACATTAATTGGATAATAAGCAAATTCGTGTCTTCAATATATTATAAACCCTGCAAATAATGCTGGAAATTAGTTTTTTTTTTTTTTTTTTAGCTTTTATTTCAGACTCATGTGATGTAAATGCAACATTGGAGCTTTTATTTTGGGTCTTCATATATAAATGGGCTCTGCCTAATAGCCACTAACTTGGTTAGGAAAGTTTTATAGATAAATGCATTTCCGATTTTTCTCATCTACCATCTCATAATCAGCAACTGGCAGTTGCTCACTGCAAGCACTTAGGGACTCTGATATTGACATGTTACCATGCAGTGTGATTAGTAATTATTATTCTTTACATCACAAATATTCAAAACAGTATTAGTGTTATGCTGTCAGGAAGTGCTCAGCAATTTCTATAAAATCATTGAAATACATGTAGTAGTATCTAATTATATTTTTCAAAGCATGTCTACTCATTGTGCGGTACATGCTAACCATTTCCCTGCTCAGGCCAGGTACATTTACAGTGCCTGAAATTCTTTCTATGACATAGTCAACATCAATGCATAGCTGGTTGAATATAACAGACATGTTTCCTTGTTCTGTCTGTCTCTTGAATTTATTCGCACAGCATCTCTCCTCTTTATAACATTTCTCTTTTAGAGGTATGTAGTGTGGCATTTTTCATGACTACCTTGCTGGTTTTATGTGTGAACCAGCACTATTTTTTAAACAATGTTTTCACTGCCTACAATGCCTTATCTACTTTTCTTCAGGGTATTCATTACGGTGTTTAAAGCAACAAGGCAGCTCAGTTTAATGTCAAGTTGAGCTTAAACATACACAACCTTCCATTCATGTATAACTTATCTGGCTCACTGCAAATTTACTAACTACCAGATGGGGTGTGGAAGCTTTAAGAGATTTCCAGGAAAACTTTTGGGATTGCAGGCTAAAAGTAGGTAAAGCAGCATTGCCTTTTCGTGTACTCTACAGACAGGCAAAGCGACCAGACCACATTCCAGAAGATATGTATTCTGTCATGAACGTAAACAATCACCTACCCACATAGTATCATGAGTCTTCTATAAAATACAGAAAACCAGTCTGGAATCCTAAGTAATCAATTTCTGATTTACACAAACAAAGTTAAACCTAGAACTTTGCAGGTTTAGCTTGCAGATGCAAATAGAATAATGCCAATTCCAAGGGTAGCATGGAACAGAAGATAATGCTGCAGTAGTCAGGGAGATGTGAATATTTCAGCAGACTCATGAAAAAGTAACATGGCAATGCTTCAGCTCATAGACTTCACCTCACAACAAGAGGTTCCCTGGTTCGATTCTCAGCTGGTTTGCCTTCTGTGTGGAGTTTGCATGTCTACCTGTGGTCGTGTGGGTTTCCTCCAGGTGCTCTGGTTTCCTCCCACATCCCAAAGATATGCTGTAGGTGGAATGGACATTCTAAATTGGCCCTAGGTGTGAGTGTGTGTGCATGTATGTGCCTCCTGTGGAAGTTGTCACCAGGCTGGCAACTCAACACTGTAAAATACCACTAACAATCATTCTGCAGACCGTTGTTCCACTGTGGCGATCCCTAACCGGGAAAAGCTGAAAGAAGAAGAAGAAGAAGATTTCAGCTCATGGACTTAAATAATGTCCACTGACACAAATCTTTAAGTAATGCACTCTTGCCAACATGACAAACCCCATAAGTATGGGTAAGTAATTCTTGCAACATATAGAGGGATGACTTCAGCGTGAGCAAAATCTTTTGCCATAGCATGAGTGTTGGGACATGGGGGGTAGACTATCACCTAGAACTTTAGACACTAACATCGGAATCATCTGTGAATGCTACAGATGTTCTAATCGCAGGACATCTTTGAAGGTTGTACGTTGTAACCTTGTGATGATCTCTGAGGAGTTAATTAACATTTAGGCATTTTACAATTAGAAGGAAGTGTACGTGAAGAGAAGAAGACACACTAAAAAGCAGAAATATATTTCATAAATTTGTTAGGATTCTAAGAGTGATCCTTAATACTATCTGCACTTTGAGATGCTCTAAAAACTGGAAAAAATCACCTAGTTGCCATTTATGTACCTATGTATAAGAAATCTAGAACTTCAATCCTCAATAATTTCCCAGAAAAAAACAAAACAAAAAAAATACGAGGCAAAAATCTGGACAGTTGAGATTTATAAATATGTATACACTAAATTCCATTGTTCAATTAAAAATAATGTTGGGAGCAGCGAAGTCCAACATCGTGCAAGCACTTGCGGTAAGTGGCTAGTGTTAACACAGTATAACTACACACATTCAGTCTTCCTTAACTGGAATTTGCACTACTGCTACTCCATGTGAGACTGAACTGCATTTGTGTCTGTACCAGTGTTAGTTACCAACATCTGCCAGTGCTACCATCCACTTGACACCGAAGCACAAACGAGCCACTCGCTCACAGTAAATAAAATAAAACTTGAATCACAACCGGGAACCGTAAAAACTTTCCTTACCATAGGAAGCATATCACAAGGGATTGGCACTTGCAGTAAATAAAACTCTGGTCGGGGGTGAAAGCATAACTCCAGCAATGCATTTCGCATGCTTTCCACATTATAAACACTAACCTCCATGCGTTTTCCATGTTAGTGTGCGATGCACGCAATCTGTGTATAATTTTCCCTCAATGCAGCTGTAAAAATGGGGGGGGGTGCCCTCCCCCTCGCCCTATGGTTCCGACCCTCTTGCCTACACAGCACATGCTACACATAGCCAAACACCTGTGTACCACAACCACGAAGGCATCACCACATATCAAACATATTACACATAGGAGACTCCATTGTGAGACACACTGATGTGCCTCTCACCAGGCTGTATATGTGGATGGTCAGAGTTACGTGTCTGTCAGGTGACAGAATCCGAGATATCGAATTCCCACTGCTGTCTCTCACCAACAGGTACTGTCATGAGTCTGTCACACTCCATGTTGGCATGCCTGATCTGAGAGGTACCTCCCTGGACTATATGCAGTAAGACATGAGTAAACATGCTGATTATGTGTCCCAGGCAGGCATGTCCCTAGCTTTATGCAGCATTCTGCTGTCACCCAGACTGATGCCACAGTACAATCAGGAAATGATTGACCTTAACATGTGGCCTGTTATCTTGTGATATTCCATTAGGTTCCAGTACCGGAGAGCCTGGGATGATATGGTTAACAGACCATGATGCTTTGCCAGAGATAGCCTCCATCTGTCCCAGTAGGCCTTCACGTGTCTGGCAGTGGTTCTCACCTCCCCCATAGTGCCTTCATTAGGAAGAGTGGTGAGGTTATCACTACCAACATAGAACTATCAGTGCAGCAGACATTGAAGGTCATGCTGCTAAATGCTATGAGTCTGCACATGACTCTGCCCTGAGTGCAAGCATTCTTAACTCTGGTAAATGCTGACATCTTTGCAGTCAGAGACCCATGGTTCAAAGCTGCAGAAACCATCCATCCTTACCTGGTCAACCATCCTATCATACAGTCAGACCCCAAAATGTGGGCAGTAATGCCATGGGACATGGGTTTCAGTATATATGAGACACATACACACCTCCATGCTGTACAGGCAGTAATATGCACAGTGAACACTGCAGGGGCAGTTCACCATTGCCAACACACCTATTCAAACCATAGCTAGCTACCAGCCAGCACATGTTGACCAGGAAGCCCATTTGACCTATATGGACCTCATCAACTGTAGTAAGATTTGGGTCTGTACCCTGATCCTGGGTTACTTGAATAACCCAAACATACATTGGAATATGTACCCATGCCAGCACACAAATGGCTAAAGAGCCATCGACACTGGAATTACAAACACCTTGGTGCAGCTAGGGGCTACCTCCACATGAGGTGAAGGTGTGCTAGAGTTGAAATTACACAAAACAGGTTACCACTGCAGCATCCATACAGTGTCATCCTCCATGGCAAAGTAACCATCATGCGGTCATGTTTGCAGTTACCATCTCCCACAATACCCATCTAGCTAGGGTCAGGCATACGTACACCTTCAATGTGGAATACAGTCTCCTGTTGGGTGGTATACACAGCTTCACAGCCCCCAACCCCTCTTTAGGAACTGACACCAATATCCACACATACACAAGTGCTATATGTGCATTTGTATAGCTGCATGGAGTCAGGTATACCCGACAGGACTACATCACCCTCTGCAAGGATAGGTGCATCTGTCTGGTAGACATCTATAAGAAATAGTGTCCATAACAGGGATGGCATACCACCGTCTGAGACAAAGTAGGAGCAGGTGCCCATTTTGGAGCAACATCTCTTTAGCTTGACCAAGAGAATGAGATCAGTCCTGGAAACCTGCACAGCAAACACAGAGCCCACATTGTCGACATCCACTACAGATAATCACCTCCCATTCTGCACATATGTCTGCAACATCAGAGGAAGCACTTCAATCTGCTCACTTTTGCTGGGCAAGGACACTACCTATACCAGTGCTATAAATTATGCCTGACAGAGTCAGTCTAGTCTTCGCCAACTGTCCCCCCCATTAGTACATCACGACTTTCACAGTACTTACCCCCTTCCCCTATATGTAGTGAGCAGCTCACCACTGCCATGTGAAAGTCATGGTATACAGCCACCATGGGAGCCTATCAGATCACAGGATGCATCCTACATGACCCCAAGCATGACCTTGCAACACCATAAGGCACTGTATTCAAAGGAGGCCTGACTACTGCCTTTGACCCAGCCTTGTGAATGACAACCACTATCACCCCTTTACACTAAGGTGGGGAGTCCACCAATGTGTCATATTATACATCCATCAGCCTAACTAGGCTGATCTGCAAGGGCATAGCACAGCTTATAGTGAATCTCATTAACAAGGACATTGTTGACCTCCACACACTCCATCATGCATAGTTAGGCTTCGTCAAGGAAGGGATCATGTCTGTTACACTCAGTTGACATCTTTGACACAGTCACCAAAGCCATGCAAAGAGGGTGAGAGTGCACACTACCTACCTTGACCTGGATAAAGACTTTGACAGTATAACCCACTGGACCATAACAGATATAGGCTCCCAAGTATGCATCACACCATATGTTACCAGTGGATTAGCACACTGGAGCACTGCCATGACCCAAATAATCCATATATGGGAATCCACTTCAAGCGGTTGACCCATAACTAGCAGCACCACCTGGTGTTCTGTGTTTGAGCTTCTGTTATGTGTGATGTACACTTCTGATGTGCAGGGCACAGCCATTGGGCTATGGATGACCATGTTAGTAAATGACTGAATGCTGTGTGCTGTCACTGGATTCCCTAGTGATGTGGACACCTGCCTAGGAGGGTATCACACAGACACATGACGGGTGCCAGAAACATGGCCTCAGCTTGCATACCAGGAAATGTGGTGTCAACCCCTTTGGGGAGACTGATGTCCCCACATATTATCACAGTACTAACAACATCCTAGGTACGCAATCAGTAGTGATGGATCTGTTCACACAGGTTGATGGCAACATGACAGTTCACCACCATCTTGATTCCATTGTAAGGTAAACTTTCTACATGTCCCACCTCATACATCAGGGTATGTCAACAAGGGACATGTGGTCATAACATCCCTCTATTCCCCCCAATAAGGCCCAGTATGAGTATAATGCCCTGTTCATCATTCACTTCATGCAGCAACTGGGGACATCACAGAGGTTCCCCACCAGGGAATACCAGGGCCTCAAACATCTACCATACACACACATAGGCTATAAGCTCATCCCTCTACCCAGTTTCATACATACTCCTCAGAGGTGACCTCTGCCTGGCATACAAGGCAATCATGGACTCCACTTTGTTGGGACTACTGCACAAGTGCAACTGAAGCTCCACTCTATTAACCCTCACACATATGGCCTCAACCTGGTGTGTGACATCAACTGGGCTTGTTGGTGGCTCAGATGTGTGTCCCACACACTCACCCTACTGTGGAATGGAATTTCCACATAAGGTAGGTTAGCTATTTAACCTTTACAATCAGAACCTGGGTAATTAGACAGTTAACAGCATATACACCCTTGGGATACCACCTGTGTCCCTACTGGACTGTGCATCAGGTGCTGCCTTGCATACACATGGGCTAACATCTGGGCTAGGCTTATGGGGGCTCAGGGCCCATAGCCTTGTACCTTGTATGATCCTAGGTATACCAGTTATGGCCTGTGTGCTGTGACAGACTGTGTTGTTATGTGTCCACACCCATCACTGCCATCTACTGTGGTGTGTCCCCTATTGGTAACGTTACAGTACCATGTCATACTGCCACCATCTGACAAATATGTGAGTGGTACTTCAAGTGTATGTGGACATTCCAGTAACATGTGTGCTACAAAATACCTGAGAGCAGTGCAAATGTGGTGTAGTGTCTCCTCCTGGTAGGTGTCTAACATATGCAGTACACAGATGTTTGTGGAATGTGTACATGTGCCTGATATATGTGGACCCACTGTCAGACAAATGTGGATGTCTGGAAACTAGTTGGACAATATATAATGGTTGTACACAGACTGTGGGGAATGTGTCAGTGACATGTCAGACCCCTTAGAACACAGTAATATTACATTAGTATCTGGTACTGTATTCATTCCCTTACATTGTATGCTCAATATGTAAACACTGCTGCTGAGGTGGAGCCTGTGTCCCCCCACTACTGCTGCCTACAACCTGCTGTCCTGCTGCAGTGGGTCCCAGGTATGCTAGCCATTGCTGTTCGGCAATGAGATACAGGTGTGGAGTACACAGTGACCTAGCCACAGTACGTTAGGAACAATCAGAGAAACCTAGACCATGGTCGAACTCTGCCTGTATGACATTCACAGACTGAGAGAGGCTCACTGACAGTGCATGATGTGATATGCCAGCTGTATCCCCCAGTAGTTATTGTCACTGTTGTACAATAGACAATCCAGTAGCATTCATACATGAGCTGACCATTGCTGGGGTGACTCAGGGGCCAGAGCTGTGATCTATGTCACTACAGACAGAACCAAAAGGGAAGACTGTAGGTGCTTGACAGCTGACTAACAGCAAAATGTCATTCCAAGATATGTCGTTGAGACCTATTGTTGGAATTTCTATTTCACATGACTGCATCCTCCCATCTGCATTCCATTACATGGGAAATTTTATGACATACCTGGTATAGTACTGTACGTCTTTGTGGCAGAAATCCAGTGTTAGTTTTCTTAGGAAAGCATAGTCTGTCTTCAAGAAGAAAGTCACAGACCTGTTTACCATAGACAGCAGCTTGCATTTTGTAGGTAATGCTCATGAACAGGTGATTGCCTGTGTACCAGTCTGTGACTCACACTTGCTAATAGTGTTCAGAACAGCTAAATTGCATTTTTATTAGCCAATGACATAGCAACACAGTGCTATAATTAAGGCCTTATGTAGGCCTTGGCCCTTTTCTTGGCCTGTAAGGAGGGCATTATCAAAGTGTGGGAGATACAGCATCATAGAGGGTAGGTAGAAATACTGTACACTATTTGGATTGATGTGCTATGTCCACAGTTTTGCATGCTATGTTTGTACATTGTTAACAGACTTTCTGATTCTGTGGCAGTTTACTGTTTAACAATGTGTGTTGGGGTCAGTAAGGAGACAGGCAGATGTGAGTGGCATACATCATTTTTATCTGACTGTGCATGCAGCTGCAGTTGACGCTGGTCTATCAGCTGTATATGTTTGTAGGTGGAGACTGTGACACATCTGTCTGTCACCTGACCACCCCCCCCCAACCCTGGGTGCTGTGTGGATGACCTGTTCTAGGTGTTTGGGAAGTATGTTAGGTTTGTAGCAGGTATCTGAATATACTGCTGCATGTGTAGCAGGCTGCAGCTGCTGCATTCTGGCCAGGAGTCATACTGCAGATTGCGACCACATTGGGGGGACACCAAGCTGTATATGTGAATGAGGGAGCAGTGTCAGCTCGATTGTTACAGCATAGCCAGGGTGAGGGTACCCATAAAAATCAAGGTGAGGCATGTGCCTCTGGTACATATGTTACATAATAGTGCCAACCAGAGAATGGTATGTGGCATTTACGGCACATATTCATGTCTGTGACATGTGCCCCACCCTATAGGCCTTTGACACGCTACTGTGGGTGGCAGTGACTGTGGTAGCAGCAACCAGTTCTGCTGGACATTGCAGGGCTCAGTTATTTCTATGTTGTATTGACAAGCATGTAGTTGACGTGCAACAAACTGGACTGTTGGCCAGGACTGTGGGTGCCCAGATGTCATACATGCTAGGTATGCCACAGATAGAGCTACTGACTCATTATTACTGACTCATTATTATGGCAAGTGTAGTTGCAAGCCGTATGTACATGCATACAGTGTGTTACACAGGATTGGCATGAACATGTGTGTTCAGACGGGTATGCAATGTGACACTGACCTGTCTGTCCTGATTTTGTAACCTCAATCTACACTGACCTGCCAGTGCTTCAGCACACAGAATGGTTTTATGACAACCATGCCCTATATAGGTGGCCCAACTGTGGGCATTCTGCAACAGTCTGTGCAGTTGTCAGCTCTACTTGATATCATAGGCCGCACGTATATCCATCAACATGTATTTGTCAGTGTACTGGTTCAGTGTTTGCATCACAGGCCCAAGTATGCTGTCATTTAGCCCATTATGACAAGGTGCTGGGTTCAATATTTCACAGGTGTGTGTGTTTTTGCTGCTGATGTGACATCAGTGTAATGCATGATATATTTATCTAAACAGCAATTATTCCCCAGAGCTGAGTTGACCTTGTGGACTACTGTACTATGCTGTAGTTCTGAGGGTCCTGGGTTTAATACTTGGTAGGGATGTATATTTTTGCTGATGTGACATCACTGTAATGCATTATATATTTATAGAAACAGCAGCTATTTTCCAGAGCTGAATTGGCCTAATGGGCTAATGCACTATGATATAGTTCAGAGAGTTCTGGGTCCCAGATTTGGCAAGAGTGGTTATTTTATTAATGTACATAGCAATGTCAGAATCAGATAAGGTGATTAAAGCAGTTTTAAGTAGGTTTGCATAGGTTTGCGCAATGCACCATGATGCCAAGTGGCACGATATCCCAGTTAAACCTGCTCTATTTCCAAAAAAAAGAAAAGAAAAAAGGGGTGATATGAAAGTGTTGAAATGGGGGCAAGCAGGGAAAAACAATATGAAAGGCAGGTAGGGATGTGCAGGATGGGTGTAGGAAAGGACCATAGCTCTCCATTTCTTGTACAGCAACAGCTGTGCATGTTGTGAACAATTTGGAATTTGGAGCCTCATATCCCACAGGGAGGGGTGTGTGCAACATAACTTTGTTAATTAATTGATGGAATGATTGAATGATGGCAGTGTATGCTGGGGTGAAATGGTGAACTATGTATGGGGGAATATTTTTTGTGGGGAAGGGTTGTAGGTACATTTGGAGGTGTAAGTTTGGTAGGAGATATTGTGTTTTCAATCACACAAGATAGCGGACAGGGTTGGTGTATGACACATGAGGGGGTAAACACCTTCGATATGGAGGGTGTTTGGGAATTGAAGGACCAAGTGCCCCCAAATGGCAAAATTGAGACTGAGCTCCCCACCCATGGGCAGTCACCACAGCTTCTTCACAGTCCCGAAGATGGCTGTGCTAGAGCCTGGAAGCCTGGGCCGGCCAGCCCCTCTAGGTGCTCTAGTCTGCCCTTGACCTGATGCAGTCAGTCATCCAAATTGCACTAGATAACCCTGTGCACCATCCCTGGAAACTGATTTTGGGTGACCACATCCTCTCTGCGCCTGCACCTGGGGGGTGTGCCCCATCCCCTTATGCGGTTCTACCCATGGGTGGTGCAGGACCAACAGAGGAGGCAGCGCCAGGTTGGGTCCCAAATGTACTTCGACCTGGTGCATGTCCAGATGGGGTGGCATAGGCTAATCTGCTGGAAATGGCCTACCCAATCATGCTATGGTGTTGAGGTTTGTCAAAGTGTATTTGTTAGTCATGAACAGAACATTTCTATGTTAGTTATAACAGCATGCATGGGTGTTCCAATTAACTCATAACAATAGAATTCCATAGCATACAGAACACAGGCATACATGGAATAACAGTCATTATTGTAACAGCATGCCAGTAACAGTTACGGCAAAAGGCCAACAACATTGGTATTTCAACAAGGCATGTTAGTATGCAACCATTGTAATATATAACCAGTAATACAACACAAGGCCCAACATTAGGTTTTGAGAACAACGTATGTGAAAATGGAACCATACCCATAGTATAAGAATAATAATTTGTGATGCAGATAAGGGGTGGGGTGAGAGAAAGGCATTCCATTACCAACTGTATAGGGTATATATTTCACAACATTACTATTCAATACTCTACAGATCTGCTCTTACTTTATGTCTACAAGTGGGCCATAGCTTCTGTAGCATGTACATACCTCTCAAGCTACCCAGATGGGATGATATTGGCCAAGCTGTAACACCTGCAGGTACATAGATACAGGGGACTATTACATGTCAGGGGAACATATATGACTACCAAGATGTACTCTGCACTGATGTTGTGTGAGTGTGCTACTGGCATACTTCAAATGGGTTTATATCTGTGTCCAAGGTTTTTGTCAGCAATGATCACTATCCATGACAGTGTGACACTTGAGAGACATGTGTCATGCACAGTACAGAGAGTTTACACTTATCCTGCCATCGTTGGCAGGCATGGGGTTAGGCTATCAGCAGACATTCACAGACACACCAGGCACACAGCCGTACCAATAGACCATTAATTTGTCTTATTAACTTAGAATAGTACTGTATTTCATGTTGTTTTTTTTTTAATAGAGTCTTATCACCTTGCTGAGAAATGCTGTTTACGCACTACTACATCAGGACACAGACATTAGTATACCCTTCATACAGCTACTACAGACATTTATTTGCCTGCAAGTCCTGTGGGGAGAATATTTATTAACAATACATAACTGTTTCTATAAATAGTCAGTAGTACTTGTCTGTTACTATAACTATATCTTAGCACCTGTCACCTGTCCTAACCCCAGTCTGTGTGTGGCAAAATGAACAACATACAGTATATATTGCTTATCACACTAAGCTACTCGGCCACTTTTGTGTGTTGATTGAGTGATATGTACCTAAAGCTCACTTGGTGACAAATTGTGACCTGGTAATATAAGTAGAGTGTCACACAAGACTGCAGTGATGATTGAACATACATGCATGAGATTCATGCATGACAGAGATAGTAGGTGAACTGTGTGTTAATACTTTAAATGCAGGTGTACACAATTAACTCCTAGTGGATGGGAATATGTGTGATCTGTACAGGCCATATCAGGGTGCTAGGTTGCCTACCTGACCCATATACATTTGCAGATGGTGTATTTGCAGTCTACAGCTATTACAGTTTCATACTTACCTGCATCAACGTACCTACATTCAGGGATGCATATAGCTGAAATGCAAGGTTAACACATGACAATCCTGGGAGAAACACACTATAATACCTTACACATGACTACTCTAGGTTTATATCTTAGAGCAGAACAAATATCATATTGCATTATATCATGTAGTACAGCTCCACATCTACACTTTGGTGTGACAGTTATTAATTGGACAACCTTCGGTCACTTCATGGTGTTATACCCATGTTTACTTCACAAAACCTGTGATATTTAATTTCCTGAACAACATCCCAGAATACACACAACAATTGGCAGAAAGCAAATTTATTGAGGGTGACATGACACAGTGATTGGTATACAGCTGACAATCTTTATTGTTTACACTTTAAATAATGCAGGCATTGGAAGACATCTGTTATTACACAATCTATGCAGTACTACCTTGATTTCCTCACAAGTCTGATTGCAGTTGCACTATATTTCCTGTAGATTATGAATGCAGTTAATTTATTCCCTTCACATTTTCAATGCCGATGTACTTTATTACCAGAACATGTATTATTATTATTAATATAGTATACACATGTTATTACCAAACATTATTAATGCTGTATTAACTTTCTTTCTGTAACAGTAGCATGTTTCATGCTTTCATCTATATTGAATTGTACCTGGCAATACTCACTTATATCAATCCAGGTTTATGTACATATTCTTTGCAGTACACTCACAACAGACTTTACCTACCGGCTTTTAGTACTGTAAGCTTTGTTAATTAAATCACTATATATTGCAAGATATATCTGTACCACACTATTGGTGCATCCTGAGCAGTTGCCCTGCATGGGCCTCCAGGTTGCAAGCCCTCTCCTTTGCAACTGTGGTGGTGATACACCATTATGCGTACCTGTCTATCAGATAGTCATACTAGAATTTGGTAAATCAATGATTCCTATACTTACAAACTTCTGGGGCAGTGCGGTCCTGAGCATCTTGGATCCATTGACAAGAGCTCTCCAATCCTTTACTTCATATTGTCATAATGATGACACACCTGCTTACCAGTGTGGGGGATTCCAGTTGCAGTGGTGAGGTCACATGCCAGCTGGTGCCATGCCACTGGTTTGTATGCAGAGCCCTGGTATTGGTTCTGCAGCAGCTGGTCACCATGGTCTTTGACAAGGAGCCCAACTATGACTCTGGACTCCAAAATGTCCCAGTGTTGCACCAAGAAGCACACACCTTCTTCAAATCCAGCCATAGCTCCTGCAGTGATTAAACTCCAACAGGTTCTGGCTGTATTCCCACCTGTTCATCTTAAATAAGGCTGTTTTCCCACCCTTTGCTGCCATTGGACCATTTTTAAAAATGATGGGCAAAGCTTAGCACCGCGCAAACCCACTAAGCTTAGTTGAGCAGTGCTTAAACTGGCAATACTTAGCAATGCTTAGCAGTGCATAAACCAGCTTAGCTGAGCTGAGGACTGCTTAAACTGGGATTGTTTAGCATTGCCTGAACCAGCTGTGCATTACTAAGTACTGCTAAACCAGGTCCTGTTTAAGCATTGCTTGGCTTGGCTTAGCAGTACTTAGCAGAGCTTAGATAAGGGCAAACCAAATGTTTACACAATAAATAAAATATATATTCACACGAATTGCTCATTAATGATACTTTATTATTATATGTATGTATTTTACTGTACATAACCTAACCCTATGTATTTTAATTACATCATTTTAGGATGTGACTGAAATGTACTGGACACTTGTGTGCATCTGGGGCTTTTCTCCTTGTATCTCCACTGAAAATGGGCTGCTGGACCAGCTGGACTAACCTGGTTAAATATCAATAACTATGTTGATAAAAAAATTAATATATTAATGATATCAGATGTAAAAGCTGAATGGGCTAGCTGGGTATTCAAACCATCCACCTATTGCACAAAAGGCCATGACTCTAATCATTCAGCTAACGTGGATGTGAAGATTTCTGCTATACATTTCTATATAGATTTTGGTTATGTTTAAGCACTGCTGAGTGACACACCATGCTGTGCAAACCCACTTAGCTATGCTTAAATGTGGCCTTTTCCATTAAAATTAAAAGCATCCGGTTTCTATTTTTAGATGTCTGGCACATGTTCATTGCTAAGCACCATGCCACGCAAACACAAGAAGAAAAAAAAAGGGGAAATTACATTATAGCATTTATATTGTAGTGCCATCCAGCACTTTGACAGTGCAGGGGGTGTATCACCCTTCTCTGGACACTGTAACACACCCCCTGAAAAATAAAAAAAAACACTTGGGAAGGGAACAAATGTAACTTTTATATTTCAGTCCCATGCACTTTGACAGTACGGGGGGGGGGGGTGTTACGGACACTGTAAAACACACCCTACAAAAAAAAAATGGCCAAGTACACACATATTTAACTTTTATATTTCAGTGTCGTCCGGCACTTTGACAGTGCAGGGGGGTGTATTACACATCTCTGAGCACTGCTTCGCACCTCCTATACCGATTCAGTAACCATGTTACATGGCTCTCCTTCAGTATTATGCCTTCATTAATATGCAAGGTGCTGCCAAGGCGGAGCTGCAGACACAACCACAGTACACTCTGTGTAGGGCTTGGACTATTCTTACATGAAGTTTATTAAATCTGGGGGATTGAAAATGTAGATTGATTTTAGCATCAAATAAATATAGGAATACCCCATCTCACTTGTTGAAATAAATTTATTTATAGGGATCATAATCCAAAAGAACATTTACTACATTTGCAGTTTTCCTAATATTTGTGAGTTGCTTTACTAACTTCAAAAATGCATATTTTGATGGACTGCACATAAATGAGATGTAGTTTCTCCACAAGTATAGTTTATATTTAAATGTTATCAGGTACAACAGAGTTGAGTCATTTCAGTTTTCATTAATTTCATTAGTTTTTTTTTTTTTTTTTTTTTTATTTATTACTTCTTTTCTGTCTGTTAATGTAATGATTCAATGGTCTTTCCAAAACAATGCACATGTGACAACAGTACTTCTTTTTAATATGTAAGGAAAAATAAAGATAGCAATAACTGGCATTTTGTAAACACTGCTGTGTATCTTAGGTTTCTTTCACAATGTCTGAAAGTAATGTAGTATATTATTATTATGAAATATTATCATGTGTGTGCCTTCTGTGGAAGGTTGGGTGCCAAGCTGGCAACTCAACACTGTAAAACTGAACTGCCAGTCGTTCTTTAGATCGTTGTTCTGCTGTGGTGAGCCATAATGGGAAAAGCTGAAAGGAGAAGATTATCATTTCGATAAGGATTACATTAGCAATTAATTTGTTCTGTATCTTATGCATGGCAAGATTCCCCATAGTCTTTTGTATGAAGTCATCATTTGTTTGAGATAACTTTGATTCTTTCTTAGCCATTTTTCATTTTATTAATTTTTGTCTCAGGAATGGAACCTCATTTACATTTTACAGCTGCACTTGACAGTAGATGTATCTTTAATGGCTTGTGGCT
Source organism: Protopterus annectens (assembly GCF_019279795.1). Taxonomy (NCBI): domain Eukaryota; kingdom Metazoa; phylum Chordata; order Ceratodontiformes; family Protopteridae; genus Protopterus; species Protopterus annectens. The sequence goes on along the minus strand of NC_056727.1, from coordinate 1,055,833,352 downwards.
AAACATCTCACACAGCATGCTTTCTAAGGCTTTTAGCTGACAAATCCTTTTAACGTTCTCTGAATCCTGCTGCTAAGTGTAAATATTACAGCTGGCACATAAGAAGATGGTTTAGAAGCTCTTTTTATATTGATGTCTCTGAATGCCTGCAGATAGAAAAATGCATGTCGGCGTTGTATACATTGTATTTTATGCTGGTATAGCCATGTGTTATCCCAAAAAAAAGTTTGTAAGATTCTTGTCCATGTAAAAATGTATCACTCCAATATTGTAAAGCTAATATTTTTTATAAAGAAAAATTATTTTTAAATCCTGACCTTTTGGAAATGTAACGAACAATGGTATATCTACACAACAGAACAAGAAAAATGAGGCAGATGTTAGTATCACAACAGTGATTGCATGTGGAGATTTTTTTTAAACACCTTTATTGAATTATCACTTGTGACACAGGCAAATTTAAATTTATATTTTGTAGACTGTTTCATGAGCACGAGTGGAAGTTAAATTTAATGTATACATTTAAGAAATAAGATTTTTTTCCCAGATAAAGAAAGTGAGACTAAATCATGCTTTCTTTGTGCTATAGGTATTTAGTAATGTCTCTGAGGAATGAATAAGAAATGGGCTATTTGAAATCCTTGTACTTTCTCATAAATATAAATGTTAGTGCATTATGATTTATAAGTAACTAATATAACAGCAAAAGGCCACTGAACTATTTTGATACTGACTTAATTTTCACTGTAAACCTAAATTGGCATAACAGAAACAGGGTGGGACCTTACTGACTTACCTTATTTTAATAAACAAGGCATGCTGCTGTACCACAGACTGGACATATTAATGGTGTTTGTTAATTTTAATCAAATAATAATAATAATAATAATAATAATAATAATAATAAAGTATTGCAGAGTTAATTTGTCTTTGTTAATACTGATATTTTAAATGCCTAAGCTGTGATGCTTGAACATGTTTTATTACTTTAAAATGATACTCCTTTGGCATTATAAGGTCATTTAATGTCAGATGCCTGTGTGTTTTTGTAGGAGCGTTGGTTAAACTATAAACAGTTTACTGTGATCTTTGGAATAGTGAAACAATGGTTGGTAGTCATTATCATTAAGCAGACTTGTTAGGGCTATCTGCGCTGTCTGCAAATGAGCGCAGATAGCCTTAACAAGTTCATAGAGGTCATTTACAGTAATGCACAATGCCCATGGATAAGTCTAAGCAAATGAATACATAATGACATGTAAAAAAGAATGATGTAACTCAGTATATGCTAATGAAGTGTTCTCTCATCTGCTGATGATTCATAGTGAATTTTTCCCACTTTTCTGAACCACACACAAATTTATTATATAAAGAGGAGTCTCGCCAAGCCTATCTACTCTGCAATCCATGAAAATGCTATCACTTGCAGCTAACCTTGCTATTTGCAGGCACGAGTTGCTGTCTTAGCTGATCTAAAACCACTTGTGCCCAATGGCATTCATAGGTCAAGAAGACAGAGATACACTACTCACTGTAACTTTGATAATCAGGAGATACTTGATAGGTTCAGAATGAGCAAGAATGAAGTGGGGAGAAAAACATGCATTAAAAATTAGTTAAGGACTGCATTGTTCAGGAGTCACCCCTTAAAACACTTACAAAAATTAATAAGTATACTGTTAGCCTTGAACTCAAAAAGGCTCAACATTACATTTTGAGAAAAGAAAATGTATTATTTTTTACATGTTATAAAATACATAGCTCTGATTATAAATTTTAAGCTGTCATATTGCAACATAAGCAACAGAAAAGTGAATATCAATTATTATTTATCAGTATCAAGCAATTTTAATAAGATGCTCATTCTGCTTGGCAATTTTAACAGCAAATGTCTGCTGATGATAACTTACCCCTTAGTTGTGAATTGAATATTGATGGCTTATTATGTACAGACTTTGTCAAAATGTTTGACACATGATCTCTTTCCTTATTTCATGTGCACATTATTAAACATTTGATATTTAAACCAGTCTTTAGAGCAACTTCTTCCATCCTCTGGATCCTCCAAAGTTCACGGAGACTTTATTTATAGCCAAATATCTTTGGAATGCTAATATCATTTTTTGTCAATTTTTGAAGTGTTTTTTAAGTTTATACCGAGTGCATTTGAGTCTGTAGACAGTTATTCTTATATGCGCTCATTTTATCTTTAAATTTGGAATAAAATGTAATTGTTTAAAAAGGCTAAATTGGGTTTTACTGATGGTCTGTGTCCTGGTTCTCAGGCTACTGTGAAAGCACTTTTGAGAGACTTTTGATAATGCACTAATCTGATAAGTATGCACCTCAGTCTTTAATAAAAATAGAGTTTCTGCTTAGATGTCTTCCATTTTCTGAAGGAAAAAGGCAATAAACCAAACTCTGATGCTTGGAAAGTCACAAGGAAAATGAGTGTAAAGAAATGTTGAGCCTTATTAATATACTTGCATAGTAATATAGATAGTTATGATATATTTATTCAAGCCCTGTAAGGGCACAAGTCTTGTCATGGCCAGATAGCACAAAGATGTTGGAAGCTAATGTAAATCTCACAGCTTGTGGTGACCTGTAATGGAGAACACCATATTTCTAAGAATGTGAATGAAGTACATCCCTTTTTGAACAATGCTAATATCTCCACAGTAGAAGGCACTCCTTGAAATTTGGAAACATTGTGGCTGTGATTGTGGCCACCTCTCATCTGTTTACTGCAAATTTAGGATGAGCCCAAATGCTAATTACCAATTAATGTGCCTGGGAAAGTGTGCATGACAAGCAGCTAGTTAAATATGCTGGCTGCAGTTGCAGCTATGATTGCATGGTGAGCATATAGGAGTATAGTATGTCTGCAAGTAACTGCGAGAAGCAGTGAGCATGAGCCTCAGGGTGGCTCAGTATATCCTGCATGCACCGTAACAGCAAGAGAAAGAAAGTATGTGGCAGTCTTAAGGGGTCATGAGGCATGTATGCTGACTTATTTTTGATGGAATGATATAGATTTGCAGGGAATATAACTTGTGGAAGGTTATAAGTGAAGTAAGATGGGGCTAAGAGGATAGAGGGTAGAGTAGTTAGAAGGACTACACAAGCATATAATAGAGACAAGACTGTATAGACAGCTGGTAACACAATCAGGGGCATGGAAACAATGGATAAGAGGGTATTAAACATAAACCAAACAATGTAGAACAATATATAAAAAAAATGACCAAACTGCTAGGGTGTATATTAGATTGTTGAAATGACATTACAGTGAATGTCGATGACACATAAACAGGGAAATCACAAAAGAGCGAACGCTCAGGCCAGCGATTTTTTTTTTCCTAGGGAAAAGAAATGCTTGGACTGAGCTGTGACATTGCTCTTTACCCCACTGTAGTGCGATCTCAGAGTTGGTATATTTAGTTAGAGGGGGTGTGGTAATGTTTTAACTAGTGCATTGTGTATTCTTGGTCTACCGATTTTTTTTCCCTAGGAAAAAAATTGGTGACCTGGGGTTTAGCTGTTTTTTAATTTCTCTGTTTATATGTCATCGAAATGGCATACAATGTAATGCTGTTTTGACAATCGATTATAGACCCAACTGCTACACCACACATTTAAAGAACAAGTGATAAAACAAATAAAGACTAAGAGCTTTCATCTTGACACTGCAAAGACTCTTCAGAGTGGTGTGTCTGCCATAAAAAGGAACAATATATACTAAAATCACATCTAATCAGAACTAAAGATGCATACATTGAATGTGATGTCATGTGTAGCTTCATTAATGAAGGTCCATACATTTCAGTAGACACTGTCTCTAGAACCATCCATTTCCCCGAGAGATATAATTGCAACACTTCCCATATCATACATCTTGCCATCTGCAGCTCTTGCAGTGCCTTCTACAAGGAGAAAGCAATCAGAAGTTTAAAAGATAGAATTTAAGAACATGTTTATGGAATTAGAAAAAAAGAAAACTACCAATGCTTTGTTCAGACATTCCATCGACTGCCCCAATTTTAAAAAAAGTTTTTATTTTTCATTATTGATAGGGTAACAGTTGCAAATTTTATTGGTGTATTTGAAAATTTGCTACTTGAGTGTAAAGAGCTTTCCTGGCAATTAAGACTTAATGCCTTGGCAGCTCCAGGCATTAAATATATTATTTCAGTAATAGGTGTTTTAAACAAAAAAGCTGCTTTAATTTGATTCACTATTCATTCATCTTTTGTATAATTTTTCATTTAATCCATGTTTAGAGTGCACATTTTATATTTACATGTTATTTGTCTTACTTATGATAATTTCATAATGTTATGTGGTCATATGTTTCACTTGTTCCATGTTTCACTGCTGTACCTTTAATTTGAACTATTATTCTGGTTGAATGACATCACATTCAATGTATACAGCTTTAGTTTTGATTGGATGTGATTTTAGTATATATTTTTCCTTTTTATGGCAGACAAACTACTCTGAAGAATTATTTGCTGTGTCAAGATGAAAGCTCTTAGTCTTTATTTGTTTTTATCACTTGTTTATTAAACATGTGGTGTAGCAGTTTGGTTGTCTTTTTTTTTTTGTTTGTTTTTTTGTTCTATATGGTATTAAACATTCCAATATAAATGTCAACTAAATAAAAAAATGTAAAACAACACATAATAACTTAAGGAGACAAAAGTACCTATATATTGACCAAATGCAGGTTCAACATCAGCAGAGTCTGACCACTTTAGTGCATATGTCAGAAAGCAAGCACCCTCCTGCAATAATGATGTGCTTATATGCAACCCCTATGGGACTTGAATCTGCCATTCCCCCATGTTTAACATGCAAAGTATTTCAATTAAAGTCAGAATAACAGAAACATTGAAGCAAAAGGCATGAGGGAAATACACAGTACTTGTCTGTGACTCATTTGCAGATCATTTCCAACCCCACTAGATTCAACAAAAACAGAGCCAAAGATAATATCCTTTATTGGATACTTATCAACAACCACCTTCACATGTACAAGCCAGGAACACTATCTGATGATTTAAGTGATCACTGCCTTACCTATATTATTAGGGTCAAAGCCAACATTCCCCATCAGCCCACCTATAAAACAATAAGAAATGTCAGGAACTTTAACCTCGACAACTTCCAAAAAGAACTCAAAGCATGCAACTGGACTGTTTTGAAACAACTTCCATTACAGGAAACAGTAGATTACTCCAGTACTAGATTCCTGGCTATCCTTAACCTACATGCTCCTACCTGCACCATTCGTGTAAAAACAAAAGCTGCACCATGACAATCCAAGGATACTAAATCCAAAACTATACTAAGAAATAATGCCTGGGCAAGGTGGCATGTTACCAAAACCCCACTGGACCAAGTCAGATACTGGCAGTTAAGGAATGAGACTAAAACATCTATCATCCTAGACAAAGAAAAATCACTACACCCTCCTACAACAAAAATGCCAACAAAAACCTCAAAAGTTCTGGGCTGGTATTAACAGTCTTCTCCACCCAGGCCATTTCACCACTCCTACCCCATCAACTGCCCTTGATAAATCTCCTGTAGAAATCGCAAATACCTTCAATTCCTTCTTTCCCGAAACTATCTAGTCTCTAGCTATCCATCTCACTCCCACAGGCTCAAACTCCGGCACTGTCACATCTAGCCCTGATCCACCCAATGCCCAACACACCTTTACATTCCAACCCATACCTACTAACTTAATACGGATCTTACTTAAAAAACTAAAACCTACTACACTAGCTGCCGACCACCTCCCTGTAGATTATCTTCAAAAAGCAGCAGACGCCATAGCACTTCCCATTTTCATCCTGATTAATAGATCCATCTCGGAGGAAGCCATCCCATCAATATGGAAAATTTCACATGTAATACCTCTCCATAAAGGAGGTAGTTCCACAGAACTATCTAACTTTATACCTATAGCCATTCTTTCACCACTAGCTAATATCATGGAAAGATGCATCCACAAACAAATCATGCACTTTCTTATTAAAAAAAAACAGCTCGCTGACTCTCAGCATGGCTTTAGGCCATTCCACAGTGCCACCACTGCTCTCCTGTCTTTCTCTAATGTCATCAATCTTAATCATAACAACAACAAACTATCTTCAGCACTCTTCCTAGATCTTTCAAAAGCCTTCGACATGGTCAAAGATCAGCTACTGCTCAATACCCTGCAATCCATCGGTTTAGGCCATCAGGCAATACAATGGTTTCACTCCTACCTAAATGGTAGATAGCAGGCTGTGTTATGGCAGAACAAGCTGTCATCCCAACTCCCTCTCACCCTAGGAGTCCCACAGGACTCCATACTAGGTCCCCCTCTTTTCTCAGTCTTTATCAATGATCTACACACAACCATCCCAAGAGCCACTTGCATCCAATATGCAGATGACTCAACACTGATATGCTCTGCCTCCTCTCCAACACAATTATTGTCCCTACCCCAGACCACTTTCAGCACCATAGAAACCTGGCTAGCTAATCGCAGCCTGCTTCTAAATCCTAACAAAACCAAGCTGCTAATTTTCTCTCCTAACTGTAGGATTTCTCCTCCATCCTTCAACATTAAATCTAACAATGACACCATTATCTCCCCAGACAACCACACTAAGCTTCTAGGTGTAATAATCAACAACAACCTTAAATCTGATGTGCATGTAAATCACACTATTAAGTCTGTCAACATAAAACTTGGCTCCCTGTACAGAGCCAAACCTTTCCTTACCCCTTTTGCTAGGACAGCTATTGCAAGATCCCACCTCCTCTCTACCCTTATGTATGGCTCCCCTGTACTCACCAACCTATCCAAAAATTATCTCAATAAATTATCAGGCTGTTACAATCATATAGCCATATTCGCTACTGGCATGGCTTTTAGGACTCATCATTGCCAGAACCTAAAAGCTCTAGGATGGCTATAATTTCCTACCCTTCTGCAGTTCAACCAGCTTATAGTAGTACATAAAATACTCCACAAACCGGAAAACACCCCTGCCCTTAAAAATATTCTCAGCCCCCATAGTGCCCCCAGGCCACTACGCTCATCTAATAAACTAATGATACTGACCCAACAATCTACCAACTCTGCAGGCAATGCTCTATTTGCCAACTCAGTTGGTAAAATCTGGAATCTACTCCCTACTACCATTACCAAGGAAACCTCACTACCCCTATTTAAAAGAGACCTCAGAAGCTACCTCATATCACATTGGCTGTACCCTTGCTCTAAACCTGAGTAACAACTCCACTAAATCATGTTTTGGTACCCAATCTGCCGTTTAGCTAATTTCCCATGCCTCATATCATATGTATGTCTGCACATTGTGAATTATGATATCTGCTTGTATCCTTTGTTTATATTTTGATATGTTTCCTGAGTTTAAAACTCAGTTATGTATGTACTGTCTCTGTTCTGTTTTGTTATGTGGAGCTTTTCTCCCCGGGCCCCCGTTGAAAATGGACATGTATCCAGTCAGACTATCCCGATCAACAAATGTAAAATAAAAATAAAAATAAATAAATAAATGAAAGAATAAGAGATACAAAAAGCATACATCCCTCAGAGAACTTAAGCCCACAACTTTCCCCTTATAATGAGAAAAACACTTTACTTACTCATCATGCTTCAGAAATAGTGACACAAAAGGTGTTAGGGTAATGCACAGCACTTGGTTGGAGCACACTTGGAGAATTAAAGAATAAAACATAAAAAACATGTATTTCCTCAATGGATTTGAACCCACAACTCCCCTCTTACACTGTACAGAGCTCTTCATTTAGATGCTGAGCTTCAGAAGCAATGTGACAAAAGCTGTCAAGGAAGTGCGCAGCTGTTGGGTGTGACACACTTGCAGAATAAAAGAATAAGCAAGTCAACAACAGCTCTCACTAAGACACCACCTTTGGGCTCTAATCTAACTTTCACAGGCATAGCTGGCATTATAAGACATTGTGAGACAAACTGCTCAATTCCTAACAGTTGTACCCTATAGTGTATGTGCAAACTAGTATGCAATGGTGATCGGCTTATGTGCATGACTAGTGCCAGCTGATGCCAACATATATACTGCATGATAGTGGCTGTAGTTAGTAGCTGGACATATGGAACAAAGAGGACCAGGTAATTATACAACCAGCACTGCTAGTTTTTGTCAGTTGTATAAAGGCAGTGACAGTGCTCTTCCTGACCTGCTCTGCAGAATGCAAGCACAAAAGATGTGACTTGTAAGTCCTAGATGTTCATGTGTGTGTGTGTGTGTGTGTGTGTGTGTGTGTGTGTGTGTGTGTGTGTGTGTGTGTGTGTGTGTGTGTATGTGTGTGTTTGTGTATGGTATGGGTTTCCATTTTTTGACCAGATAAAATGTTGCAAATGATAGTATAAGAATGAGATGAAAAGGAGAAGCAAGCAGAGGAGAAAAAAGGAAGGTGGGCAACTAAGGAATAATCAGGATTTATATGGAGAACGAGGGGTACATTTTTTTTCTGGAACATCTGTCCATTTTTCATGTATACAGAGAAATAAGTTAGAGAAGGATGTAAGGGAAGTAAGAGGAAGATAAGATGGTTAGGTTAGTTTACAGGAAAAACAAAACTGACTGACAGAGTGTGTGCTAACAAAATGAGGGAGGTAGAATACAATGGTGAAAGAGACATCAGACAAAGAGTGACAGAAGACAATGTTGAGAGAGAACTGAACAACCAACAGGGGTGAGCATAGATACAAAAGGGAGGGGCACATCAAGGTGAAGAATAGGATAGGAAAGTTTAAGGTGTCTGCAGCTGCAGTATCTGCCAGTTGCATCCCAGTTAGAAATTACTCATCACCCTAGTTACTGTCACCACTGGCTTTCAGAAGGTGGCAACAGTGTTGGGTAGGGATGCAAATGAATGGGTCACTAAATGAGGTTTTCATTTGGCTGATTTGAGCATCTATCCATCTCTCATATTCCTCCCCACAATGGCTGCCAGCTGCCAATGAGTAACCAAGGTATCACCTCTACAGGCACTTTTACCACTGGGTGCAACAATCTCAGCATCTGGTGCATTGCTACCCAAAATGAATAGTTCAGACAGAGCAGGAGTTTTGGAAGTGACTGTGACAGACTGGGACCCAGATGTGCTCTGTGGATCTGGTACTGATGATGGTGGCAGTGACACGGATGCCACCTGCGGAGGTCTGATTGGCCTTGTCATAGAGATGGATTCCAGTTGTGATGCTTTTGCATATAATAGTAAAATAAATTGACAAAAACAAAATAATAAACCAACTAAATGTATGCAACAAAAAGGATAGTGTCAAAGAGGGTTGGGTGAGAAATCCAAATATAATAAGTACATACAGCTGATATGTACTTATTCTGTGATTAATTTACACATGAATTAACAATGAGCAAACATCACAAGTTAACATCACTGTCAGCATACCCAGGTGACAGGGGGACCTGAACCCACTGCCATCAAATTCATAAGGCAAGCAGTTAACATGAGATACTTGGACAAAGTAATGGAGGTGTGGTGGGGACAGTAGTCCAAAATGTAGTAACGATGTCTAAGGAAAATGTGCATATGCAAAGAAAACACAGTTATCAAGGATACCTTCCACTCATGGTTATAAATGAAGGCATCACGTATATTGACAAAGATTGTCCATGACACAGATCTACCCAAAAGAATGTTGCTCATACATATTTCTCACATCTGATGGCTAAGTTGGTATAATGAGACAGAAACCTCATCCAAGACATTATAACTCAAATGAGGAGGGATGAGTGAACCCACAAACGTCTTCATAATATAGGAGTAAGGCTTTAACACCCTTGTCAACTTATCCAAATATATGGTACAATGCATGCACAAATACACACTAATAATATTCAAATGACATACATCTTTTGATCTATGCCAGTTATCACAGAGATGGCAATGATTTATGAGAGATATAGTAAATGACTTTTTGTTACAGATAACATTAAAATCTGTACATTCTGAAGCAAGTGCATTCAACCTGGAACACTCTTAGGCACTCCAGTCTCCTCCTCTCCAATGACCAAATTATTTATTTATTTAACATTTGTTTACCAGGAAAATTCGATTTGGAACAAAGCCAGTTTTCAGTGGAAGCCCAGGGAGAAATGCTCCAGGTGCATGTCTTTGTAACATGAGAAAAAAAAAAAAACAGAACACCTGGAGGAAACCCACACAAGTACAGGGAGCACATGCAGACTCCTACAAAGTAATGCCTAAAAACAGGTAAAGCAGAACACGCTGTTGACTCTTGAACTTCTACTGAAACATTCACAATAAGCTGAAGTTATCCAGGGTGTTGTTAACCCAGGCTTTCTATCTCTATGGAGGCCTGCTGTTTGGCCTGAATTCAGTCAACCAAGCCTACAGGAACTGTGTCTGGGATCATATTGTGGCAGACATTAATACAGTTGTTAGCCACAAGTATTCTTTTGAAATGGTGTGCTGCAAGGCCCAGTGATATTATATGTGCTGCCCAGCAAAGAGCACAGCTTCTAGTCTGGGAAGATAGGGCAACAGCTGGAGGGGCATTGAGTGTACCACCTTTAGTGTAGATGGAGGAGGTCCTGCCCTCTCTCAGTGGTAGTGTCACTTCTATAAATTTCTGTACTGCTGTGCTGGATGTTGGGGCAGAGCTGAACAAGTGCCTGAGTCAATCTACTACAGATGCCCTAGGTATGTAGATCTATTTTCATGCCAGAATACCTGATTTTCCTCTGTACTCCTTTGTCACTGTCATGTTGGATATCAAGTATGCAGGTACATAAACTCCATGGTGCAGGTGATAAATACATAGCACTATAGTACATATTACTAGATAGGTAGGGGTTCTAATTTCAGCACTGGCAACTGCGTGTGAGTCTGTTTAAGGGTTGGAGGATGGAATAATGGTTAAGGTGCTTACTTCACAAACTTGAGGTACAGGGTTTGATTCTCACTAAAGGGAAACTCACTAGGTTTCAAATGATCCAAGACAACAACTAGCCTAGTTCTTACCTATACTCTTTTGGCATATTGGTATGATTTAATATTTCAGTGTTTGTGTGGTCTGCATTGCACTGAGTATCACTCATCTCTGCATTTAGTTTTGATTTGATGCTCTTTATTTAAGGTTTGATCACTTTTATTTTGTATATTATTCTAGCATTACATTTGTTTTGTTTTAAGTTTTCTGTTCTGTTGGAGTTTTAAGAGTCCCTCCCACCTGCTAAGTCCTTGTTGTGTTCTTAAATTTGGTGGCTTTTGAGTTGCCCTCCCCTACTATAAATCTAATTCTGGACACTCCTCCCAGTCCCATCTCATCAGATTATTCTACTGAGTAGAGAGAGATCATTTGGGAAGGCCCACCCCCCCCCCTTAGTTTCTCAGCCTTAAATTATTATGTTTCATCCCTTCCCACTTAACCTAAAAAAAGTGCACTTTATTCATATGCTTTCACTGTATTTGTGTTTCTTCCTACTTTATTACTTTATTTTGCTTTTGCTACCTGTTCTTAAAAGTGCTCAATTGCATTTATGCTGCTGCATTTATTACTGATTGTTAGTAGCCTGATTAAATTGTAACTGTTATTCTAAGCCTTTTGGTTTAAGCACTTGGTCTTCAGGCCAGTTGTTTTATAAGAAATGCTCCAGGTGCATGTCTTTGTAACATGAGAAAAAAAAAAAACAGAACACCTGGAGGAAACCCACACAAGTACAGGGAGCACATGCAGACTCCGCACAGAAAGCACTCCAGCTGAGACTCAAACCTGTGAACCTCTTGCTGTGAGGTGATAATGCTACCACTGCACCACACTACTTCAATGCTTTCAGGAGGTATATGGAAAAGAAGAGTACTGTGGAATATTTGTGGATGTCATGCAGTGGCAGATGCAGGTTATGTGTGTAGCTGCCATAATTTCACATTACAGTATGTACGTGGCAAAGTCAGTTTAACTACATCCTCCCACTGGCATAGGAGGTCAGGACTGTAGTGCCACATGTCACTGTAATGGTAATGGCACTATTCCCCAGTGCATGGGCTGCCAGTGGAATGTTTAACACACTGAGATAAACTATTCCAGACAGAAGTCCTATACTGAGGCCTTTGGCAACCTTCCTCCAGTAGCAGCTGCCTGTAGTCCTGATGGAGGAAGTGCAGAAAATTTTCTGATTCCTGCACTCACCACCTTTATAATCTAAAAGGAGCACCTTCCTTCCCCTGGACTGATGTCTCAAATTAAAGAATCTCAAAGTAAAAACAGCAGAACACCAATGCTCAAAGAATATCTCATGTGTTTCTTCTGGTATAGAATGGCTTTAGTTATTGTGTTTGAAATTTGTGTGATGAATGGCTGGTTCAGGTAATATAGGTACTGTATTATATGTCCCACAATGGGAACCTAAGGTGTGAAACATGACATTTCTGTACCTCCTTGTATGCTTAAGAAATCAGGCTGTACAATTACTCCATTTAAAGAATTAGATCTGGAATTTCAGTTTGCCACTGGAAGCATGGCCTGGCCCACTCATTCACACTGTTGCCCACAGCATTGCAAGTTAGCAGTGCTGACAGCTGCAACCCAAGCATGTCCACACCATGGGACAACTTGAGTGTGATGCTTAGCACGTGAGCTCATCAAGGAAACTGAGCTAATCAGAAAGAATAATTATTATGGCTTAAGAAGTGTAATAATTATACCCAGCCAATGGAATTGACATGATATAAGCACAGCAGCAGGCGGAGGGCCTCATCTCACTACAGAATAAACTGATGAGCGGCCAAGTTTGGAACACAAGAGAACTGAATAACTAAGAGAAATGAGCAAGCAAAACTACACCTCTGCTGTTATAAGGTAATCAGTACATTTTACAAGTCTGTCTTTAGAAATACAGCTGATTTTCACTGCAAGAGAACTTATGGACATAATAAGAGATAGGTTTGTCAATAAGTGCAATGAGAAGTTGTTTTAAGAGGGGATTGTAAAGATAAAGCAATTGCTTACCATATGATTTGTTAAGCATAATGTGAGACACACCAATCAACTCATACGCCTATCTGTTAAATACATTATACTTAGGTGAGCTGTAAAATAATTTTTGTATTGCCTATAAACAGTCATGCCACATTGTTTACTTGCAAAGGTACTGACAATGTTTTTTACTCAGTATACTTATATGCCAGATTTTATTTAAAGAGTGTGGTGCAGATATATAACTCTCAGGTACACAGACAGCATGCTATATGGCCAAAGGTGTGTGGGGTGGATTGTCGATGTATAGATTTGTCGGGTCATGCAGGAACAAGACTGCTAATATAACTGTTTATTACACCTACAAAGTAATGCCTAAAAACAGGTAAAGCAGAACATGTTGTTGACTCTTGAACTTCTACTGAAACATTCACAATAAGCTGAAGTTCTCCAGGGTGTTGCTAACCCAGGCTTTCTATCTCCATGGAGGCCTGCTGTTTGGCCTGAATTCAGTCAACCAAGCCTACAGGAACTGTGTCTGGGATCATATTGTGGCAGACATTAATACAGTTGTTAGCCACAAGTATTCTTTTGAAATGATGTGCTGCAAGGCCCAGTGATATTATATGTGCTGCCCAACAAAGAGCACAGCTTCTAGTCTGGGAAGATAGGGCAACAGCTGGAGGGGCATTGAGTGTACCACCTTTAGTGTAGATGGAGGAGGTCCTGCCCTCCCTCAGTGGTAGTGTCACTTCTATAAATTTCTGTACTGCTGTGCTGGATGTTGGGGCAGAGCTGGACAGGTGCCTGAGTCAATCTACTACAGATGCCCTAGGTATGTAGATCTATTTTCATGCCAGAATACCTGATTTTCCTCTGTACTCCTTTGTCACTGTCATGCTGGATATCAAGTATGCAGGTACATAAACTCCATGGTGCATGTGATAAATACATAGCACTATAGTACATATATCTAGATAGGTAGGGGTTCTAATTTCAGCACTGGCAACTGTGTGTGAGTCTGTTTAATGGTTGGAGGACGGAATAATGGTTAAGGTGCTTACTTCACAAACTTGAGGTACAGGGTTTGATTCTCACTAAAGGGAAACTCACTAGGCTTCAAATGATCCAAGACAACAACTAGCCTAGTTCTTACCTATGCTCTTTTGGCATATTGGTATGATTTAATATTTCAGTGTTTGTGTGGTCTGCATTGCACTGAGTATCACTCATCTCTGCATTTAATTTTGATTTGATGCTCTTTATTTAAGGTTTGATCACTTTTATTTTGTATATTATTCTAGCATTACATTTGTTTTGTTTTAAGTTTTCTGTTCTGTTGGAGTTAAGAGTCCCTCCCACTTAACAAGTCCTTATTGTGTTCTTAAATTTGGTGGCTTTTGAGTTGCCCTCCCCTAATATAAATCTAATTTTGGACACTCCTCCCAGTCCTATCTCATCAGATTATTCTACTGAGTAGAGAGAGATCATTTGGGAAGGCCCAACCCCCCCCCTTAGTTTCTCAGCCTTAAACTATTATGTTTCATTCCTTCCCACTTAACCTAAAAAAAGTGCACTTTATTCATATGCTTTCACTGTATTTGTATTTCTTCCTACTTTATTACTTTATTTTACTTTTGCTACCTGTTCTTAAAAGTGCTCAATTGCATTTATGCTGCTGCATTTATTACTGATTGTTAGTAGCCTGATTAAATTGTAACTGTTATTCTAAGCCTTTTGGTTTAAGCACTTGGGCTTCAGGCCAGTTGTTTTACATTAAGACGGTTTGTGGTCTGCACCCTTGTGGCAGGAGAGATAACTTGCATCCTTCTAAGTTGGGAGTTGCTGGTTGAAGGCTTAGTGTCTCTTATTCTAAAAGTGTCTTAGTTTTAGTTTAAGCACTTGGGCTTCAGGCCAGTTATTTTACATTAAGAAGGTTTGTGGTCTGCACTCTTGTGGGAGGAGAGGGTAGATTCTGCCGTTCTGAGCTGGGAATTGTTGGTTAAAGGCATATTGTGCCTGTTTATTTGAACTGTTCCTTTCAGAAATTGGTGCGCCTTGTTTGCTGTAGCATAGACTAAATATAGACCTGCTGAATCTAGCTTTGTTTGTATAACCTGAGCACTTATCCAGGACATCTGTTTTGGACAAGGTTCCCCTGCATCCTAGTGGCAGGAACGTGCAGTTGGAACTTGTCTGATTGAAGACTGCTGGAACAGAGCTCGAGTTTGAGCTTTTTTATTGGTTCATTGGTTAATTTGTTTAAACCAGTTTGCTACTGTTATATTTAAGTGTGTATTTCTGTTCTCCTGTGTTAAAGTGACTTAAACAGAGTTTAAATATCTTTAGCATAGTCTGGTTACAGGTTTTGCTGTATTCAGATCTGTTTGTGTGATTCCCTGTGTTTCCTACTACGCCATCTTGTGTTGGCCAGGGCCTGCCTGCCCTTAGTGGGAGTAAGTGAAATGGCTGAAATTAGCCTGGCATAGGGTGTTGAGCTAAGAGCTCAGGGGACAAGGGTTGACCGGTCAATTCCAGTGTTTCTATTTTGCTTTCGTTTTTGTGGTATTTAAACCCAACATTTGCATGGGTTTGTGCTTGTTTGTCTATTACCCCTGCCACTGTGCTGATTTAACTCTTTACAAGGTATATCAGTTGCATTTTTCCCATACCAGCACTCCTGTGTGAGTGAGGCCATTGCCTGCAGCTACTGTATGGATTTTATCCACCCCTACTCACACCTATAGGTACTCTCCTCAGACAGTACCCACTCTACTATCCCTGACCTCTCTTCCACATATTCTGATAACCATAGATGGATAATTTCTTCTGGTTTCAGCTGTAGTCTGGTTGATATGGGCATCATGAGACCGTGTACAAACTGCCTTATGTATACAGACATCTCTCTACTACTACCACCTAGGAACACAATAAGTGAGAGATGCAATCACTTTGAGAACCTAGAATCCTTGCTGTCTCGGTCACAAGCCAGTACATCTGGCACTTTGAATGTTGTCTGCATAAAAACTACAAACACCACACCTCTAACACCACCCACGTCTGCAGAACACACTCCTATATATGTGGGTGGTCTCAATAAAAACATACTTAAACAAAAGAGACCTCCGAAGCAAAAACACACATGTAGATCACAACCCACAGCACCAGACATCATACATAGTACACACGTCTCTGTCTCACAGTCTCTAAGGCCCAACCACAAACCCAACATATTAGTCATAGAAGACTCTATTGTGAGACACACAGATGTGCCCCTCACCAGGCTAGACAAGTAGAAAGTCACAGTAAGTTGCTTGTCAGGTACTAGAATCTGCGATATCATGCACACACTCAAGTCTCTTAACAACAGGTACTGTTATGACTCTGTCATAGTCCATGTTGGTGTGAATGACTTGAGACATACCTCTCAGAACTATATGAAGAGAGACATGATTAAGCTCATTGAATATGTGTCCCAGGCAGGTATGTCTCTAGCCTTAAGCAGCATCCTACCATCACCCAGAATGATACCTCAATACAAACAGAAAATGATTGACTTTAACAATTGACTTAGTTTCTGGTGTCATTCCAAGGGGATCCAGTACCTGAAAGCCTGGGAGTACCTGATTGACAGGCCAAGATGCTTTGCCAGAGTTTACCTTTGTCTGTCTCCCCTGGGCTTTAGGCTTCTGGTAAAGGCTCTTGCCTCCCCCATAGTGCCTTTTTAGGCAAAGTCATGAGCATAAAATTGCCAACATGAAACATTCTTATAAACAAAATTTAAAGTGAATGTTGCTAAATGCAAGGAGTCTTAGCATGAAACTACACTCATTGCAAGCATTCCTTGCCCTGGAGTATGCTGACATCTGTGCAGTCACTGCAACCTGGTTCAGAGCTGTGGTGAGCACTCCACTCTTACCAGGTTACTCATCCTACCATACTTTCAGACCACAAATGGTGGGCTACAAAGCCAAAGGAGGTGCAGTTTCAATATTTATCAAAGACATACACACCTTCAGGCTGGTCAAATGGTATGACACACAGGAGACACTCCAAATGCAGTTATCTATTGACAAAAAACCTATTCAAATCATAGCTAGCTACAGACCCCCAACCATGACTCAGGACGCCTACTCCACCTATCTGGACTTACTTGAATCCATCAAGATTCAACCTTCTACCCTGATCCTGGGTGACTTTAACTGCCTAACCATAGAGTGGAAGACCTATTCTAGCCCAAACATGAATGCCCAGAGATTTCTTCACTCCGTCAATGCCAATGCATTGGATCAGCTGGTGGACACCCATATGAGAGGTGAAAATATCCTGGACATGGTCCTAACCAACATGAATAACCACTGTAACACTCCTATACTATCACCCTCCTTGGTAAGATACAACCATAAAGCGATCACTTTGAAGTCACAATCTCCCCTGTCCCCCCTCCCCCTTGTCAGGGTCAAATGTAAAAACATTTCCAAAGCTGACTACAATCTCCTCAGAGCAGGTATAAGCAGCTTCATAGCCACCGTCCCTTCAGTTGGAACTAGCACTAATGTCCAAGCCTACACCAAAAAACTATATGAGCACCTACATAGCTGTATGGACTCAGCAATACTTGACAGGACCAAATCATCTTCCTCAAGGAAGAGTAAACCTGTCTGGTGGTCAGCAGCAATAAACAAACTCTATAAAAGAAGGGAAAATTGCTCTCCAGGGCCAAGAAGGAGCAGGTGCCAAGTTGAAAGCAATCTCTCTCATTGTCTGAGCAAGCAAATAAGGTCACTGGTGAAATCCTCTAAGGCTAAATTCGAGTCCAAATTGACCACATCCACCAAGGACAATCAAAAGGTCTTTTTCACATATGTCCACAATCTCAAAGGCAATGCCCAAATCTGCTCTGAACTGGTGGTCAATAACACCACATACACAAACACCATATATATAGTCAACCTGCCAGCAGACAGATTTAGTGAAAACTTCACCCCCTGTCCCCCCCATCAGTAAACCAGGACATCCCCAGCACCTGCCCCCCCTCCCATCACTGGGGAGCAGGTCCTTAATTCCCTCTGTAATGCAAAATGGAAGCCAATAACATCCCTGGCTGTATCCTACATGAACTCAGGCATGAGTTCTCAGCTCAGTTAGACACCCTATTCAACCAAAGCCTGAGCACCGGCTTCATCCCAGCTGAATGGAGGACAGCCACTTTCATCACTCTACACAAAGGAGGAGTGTCCACTGACCCAAGCAATTATAGGCCCATCAGCCTAACTAACCTGATCTGCAAGGTCATGGAACAAATTATCATGGACCTTATAAACGAGGACATTGACAGCCTCCAAACACTTGACCCCACACAGTTTGGTTTTGTCAAATAGAGATTATGCCTGTTAAACTTGGTTGACTTCTTTGAAACAGTCACCAAAGCCATGGACGAGGGGAAGACAGTGCACCCCACCTACCTTGACCTAGCCAAAGCCTTTGACATTATTCCCCACACGGGCATAATAAATAAACTCTCCCAGCTAGACATCAACCCATATGTTACCAGATAGGTAGCTAACTGGCTCACTGATAGAATCCACTCAGTCAAAGTAGGGGAAGCCACCTCCAGTAGTAGATCTGTAATGAGCTGTGTACCCCAATGATCAGTTTTGGGGCCTCTACTGTTTGGGATATACTTTTCTGAGGTGCAAGCCAAAACCAGTGGTCTGTGACTGACCATATTTGCAGATGACTGCAAGCTGGGTGCTGTCTTAAATTCCCCTAGTGATGTGAACATCCCCCAAGAGGGTTTTATCCAAACTAATGACTGCTGTCAGCTGTCAGAAGCATGGCCTCAAACTGAATGCCAAGAAATGCATCATTATCCCCTTTGGTGAAAGTGTCATCCCTACTAATTATCACATTAATAGCAATGTACTAAGCATGTAATCAGTTGTGAGGGACTTGGGCATCCAGGTTGATATCAACCTGACATTTGACCACCATATTGCCTCCATTGTACAGAAGACTTTCTACATGGCCCACCTCATAAATAAGGGCATTTCATCCAGGAACAAGGCAGTCATAACATCCATGTAATCCTCCCTTATCAGACCCATTATCAAGTACAATGCCCCCTTTGGCATGTACCGTGCCAAGCACATGCAACAGTTGGAGAGACCACAGAGGTTCCTGACCAGGAAAATCTAGGGTCTCAAACGCCTATCCTATACAGATAGGCTAAAAGCCCTATCCCTCTACTCAGTCTCATACAGACTGCTCAGGGGTGACCTGTGTCTGGCATACAACGAGCATTTCAGACCCAGCTTTGATGGAGTTGTTGCATAGCTGTAAGACAAACTCCACTC
The DNA here is from genome assembly GCF_019279795.1 of Protopterus annectens. Lineage (NCBI taxonomy): Eukaryota > Metazoa > Chordata > Ceratodontiformes > Protopteridae > Protopterus > Protopterus annectens. Next base: position 1,055,813,966 of record NC_056727.1, on the reverse strand, counting down.
ACACATCCAACACCCAAGGCCTTAACCTGGTCTGTGACATTAATTGAACTTGTTGGCAGGATAGATTTGTGTCCCAAAGACTCCCCAATCTGTGGAACAGACTCCCTCTCCATTTCAAGCAGAGTACCTCTCTATCCCTCTTTAAGAGGAACCTGGACGACTGGATGGGAAACAGAAAAATATATCCCTGGGATTCCACCTGTGTCTCTGCTGGACAGGGGAAACAGGTGCTGACATTTATGGAACATGGGTGAAATTCTTGGCTAGGCTTATAAAGGCCTCCGGGCCAATAGCCTAGTAACCTCCTATGATCCTATGATCCTATGTAAGGAGTTCATTATCCGCAGCCAGTTGCACAAGGTATGAAAATAAAGTACTACTCATTATCATGTTTGTGGCTGTAAAACTCAGTTGTAAGCATACTTCTGGTTGTGGATCATACATTGGACATTTTGGACTTTAGTGAATTCACTTGGGATTCTTTATCTGGAATCAGAACTGTGAAACTGCCACCACCTGATGCTGGGGGAATTGCAGCCTGTTATAATGTTTGTAGGTATGGACCAGTGCAGTCAAGGAGTACTGAGTGTGTCTGTTGGACAAAAGGAATGTGACCATCACATCACCAACACAGACCAAGGCACAGCCTCTGTGCCTGTGGAATCCCAGGCTACCCAGACCTTTCAAGGAGGACAGATTAATGGGGCAGATTAAATCAGGGAAGTGTGCTGGCTCCCATTATACATATGTCCGAATCTGCCCTTAGCATCCATTAGTAGAGAGGTCCATGCACAGGGAGTGAGGTGGTAGGGGGAAGAATGGATAATGGTGCATGATGGAGACATTATTGTCTCAGTCCCTGTTAGCCACTGGAACTCAAAGTATGTTCAGGACCATCGTGGAGGCACAGGCTTATACCAACACAGCCATGGTAGAGATAATGATGGCAAAGCAGGGTATGTTTGATGAGCAACAGGAATGCACTTTCAATATGTATGATTGCTTAGGTAGACTCAGTCATATATGGCAGAGGGCCATTCATGAAGCTAGGTCACTGGCACATACCCAGATGGTAGCCAACACAGCCACTGATGACCAAGATCCCATGGCCACAGTGTTAGTACTTCCATGGTGATGTATTATGGAGGTATAACACCCAGGAGAGGATATTACCATGTCACTCAATGTCACATGACACACCATCATATCGCCATGGTCATGGTATATCCAATGTGACTCCTGTTTGAACCAGCTTCTGGGTGTGTGCAAAGAAGGCTGAATCTGTTACCATGCATGACCAGGACCTGTCCAGTAGATTGAGCCCCAGTGCTGCACAACTGCTGAGGATGTCCCCCTCGAGATCCAGTCTCACACCACCACAGCCCCCAGTACATCATGCACTTCCACTGATACCAGTCCTTCTCAGAGAGTGTTACCTTAAAGGCCTCTCTCCCACACCAGAACTAACAGGATTTACAAAAGGGTATGTCACTTTCATACTTCTCAGTACTCAAATACTCCTCTGTGAAAGACATCCACTCTTGTGCTTCCTTTCCCACCTGTGCGAATGATCCACACTCTGAAAGTTTTTTCACTCATGTGCTAGGGTCATACTGCAATGCACCAATGGATGACTTCGGATAGCAAAAGTAGGCCTTTAGAAGCTTAAACACAGGCTCAGCAATGCGTCTTGTTTACAAATGGGTATGAAATGGTGTGTTTGATTTTGTGACTTTCTTACTGGTGTCATGAGTCAGAGTGGATTCCAGGACATATAATACATCACCAACAAGATTCTACAGTAGGAAGTCACCCCTCACAAACGGGTTGGTGTAGGTGATAGGTGTACTATATATGGGAGTCATGATAACTGCCTGAATGACTTACACACTGCTGAACAGGTGAAACAGGTGCTGACTTTGAGGGAACATGGCAAAATTCTAGGCTAGGCTTATATACTAGTATCATCCTGTGAACCTATGAACACAGACACACACACTCACACACACACACACACACACACACACACACACACACACACACACACACACACACACACACACACACACACACATTGTAGGTGATACCTTGTGCTTTACACCAGCTGGGAGTTGATGTAGTGATATCATTTGCAGGTCACATTCCTTCTTCCCAGTTCACCAGGTGTAGCCTTTGTTTCAATGTGACTGCAATCTATGACTCACGGTACCTTAGGGAAATGGGCTATATCATAGAAATCCTGCATGGTTTTGGCTTTCTTCTCTGGGGTGTGTAGAAATCACACATGTTCCCTCACATACTGAAGCTTAGTATCGAGAAACTGATGGAGTATTCTGGAGCCAGATGCCTGAGATATCCCATTGTGTCCCTACTAGGTCACTTATAGGTCCCTGTTGGTAATATACATAGAGCTGCCCATACCTTAATATCTTCTGGGATGGATACTCCACAGCTCTCAAGAGGCTGCAGACGAGGCTGACATATTTCCACAGTTTCATGAATGATGTCCCTATCTACATGAAACCAGTCCACAATGCCACTGTCATGGAGTCTGTGGAATATTAAACGAGGTCAGATGAATCAGTAACCTTGGTGAGGATATTGCACAGTATTAGGCAGAGTGGCAGCTATGAGTGCCTTTTGCATATACATAGTAATTAATGCGTTAGCAATCTCTACCATTCCTTATTGAGTCCCTTAATCTGAACATGTGCATTCACCCAAGTTCAAATATAATGTGGGTACAGCCAGTTTGCATGGCAGTTATACTTTTCAGAATCACTCTGACATTTTGTTTTGCCTAATTAGCATGCACAAAGAGGCTCAGTTTAATAATGTCGGTCACTGCCATGACATTATATGGCCAATATCATATACTGCCCCTGACCATGGTACTGGCCTTGTTTTCTAAAATCACATAAACCCTGCTCATGGGAGCTCATCATGAAAATTCACTTCCCATGATATGACAACATTTTCTCAATCCTACCTATAGCATGAGATTTTCTGCACAGTGGACAGAACATGTCCCTTTTGATAAACATTGCAGCAAAAAACATGAAGAGGCCACTTGATTTAAAAGTCTCTCCATAAGAGATCATCTCTACTGATGAATTATGTGACAAAGGACCTCCATGTTATCTCTTGTTTTATATGCATATGTGGTGACAAATCTATATTCCTATGATAATGTTGATGAGCGGTGAGAGGTAATTGGTCATGGATGTCTGGAAATATCCTAATAAGAGTGGTGGGGTGAAGTGTACTGGCTCTAGGATGCAGTTATCTGGGCTACTATCCTAATCTAGTTGAGAAGACTGCAGAGCTTTTACTCTTCCTGCACTTTGTGATGATAACTTAAATTCTGTATCTCCTTCACGTCTGATGTCATTAAAATCCTCAGCCATCTTTATGATATAAAACTATGGCAATGTGTGATAGCTTATGAGGATGGATTAGTATTAGATATGTGAAAAGTTGTTCATTTATTTGTAGTAATAGCAAAATGTCTGTTTTTGCTGTTGTATCTTTTATTATTCTGTGCAAATAGGATATGAGATAGAAAGTGTGTTACGCAGAGCTTTAAAGTAAAACAGTACCTGCATCATTGCACTGCTACTTATGGTCAAATGGGTTCTTCAGGGGAGGGGAGATCAAACATAGTCAGTAAAGTGGATTAAGGTAATATCCTCAAGGAAATGTTTGCTGTTCTTTCATTAGGGTTGCTTTTGTTACTTATATAGGAAAGAGTTTGTTCTTTTTTGTGTTTGTTTGTTTGCATGGAAGTAGTATTTTTACAAAATTATTACACTTTGCTTTCGAAATAAATGGTTCTGTTTAGTACCTACTAATGAAATGAAACTCGGTGACAACACAGTTTAATTTTGGTGCATTTTTATAAGGAATAGACTGTGAAAATTATTTTAATTTTTTTGAGTTAGGGATTTCTGTCTGGAGATGGCCATATTCCTGTGGAGGTCCAAACAATAAAGAAAACACAAGGGGCAGGGCTAATGCTGATAAGCAGAAGGATGATTTGTAATCAGGGAGTTTGTATAATGGTGCCATGCATTACAAATTAGTGTCAGTAGCTGTACAATATTCTGTTTGATAACTGGGTGCATTAGCTGGCAATGTGTGCCTTTTCAACTGCAACCCAGTTACAAAGTCAAACACAATAATGAATATGAACAATAAATATGAAGATCAAAAACTTACACTGCAGGTGCCAAATACCACATAGATTAGAACTATGTATGAGGAACACATAATGATGAAAACTGTGAAAAAATGTTGTTTATGGGAGTTACAGTAAATGCAAGAACTAACTAAAACCATGACATTCACTGGTTACAAAGGGAATTTTAGGTAATGTGCAATAGTGGTGTTTGAAAAACATCTTGGATTGAGACATAAGTTAATAAGGACATCAGCTATCATTGACTTTTAGTGCTCATGAATGTTATGAAGGGAAAAGGCAACAACACAGATAACCGAGGGGTATGTTTGTGAGACAATATCCAGTAATCAGTATGGTAACTACTTAAAAAATATGTCTCATATAGCTTGTGACTGCTTGCCTAGTATTAATCCTATTCTCCTATGTTCCAGTATCACACCACTGATTTCAGCTTCAGATCCTACCACTTTTTCCTTATTCTTAACCCATTTACTCTTTATGTGGAGACAACACTCTACCTTCCACCTTTTCTAGGCCTTTGTCACAACAGCCAAACTACTTAGATACTCAGAAGTCCTCAAAGTGTTTTTCCATCTATGATCATCTGCATCATTTTATATATTTACTGTTTGCTTCATCAATATAATATTCTGGAACTACAGTCAGAGAAATAATTGTTAGACTTTACACTATACAGGTATTTTTAGAAGTTCTTTGTTTTTTGAATTATTATAAGAATGCCCTGGGTGTAAATGGGCCACTGTGGACAAGCTATCCTCCAGCTAAAATAAATTAATTAATTAATTAACAAACAATGCAAAAACACATAACGACAAAGCTACATCATTACATGTATGCTTAACATTACTTTTCAGAGCCTTTGGTCCATTGACTGCTAAGCTTAATTTTTTTTCTTGCTCTATTTGCCCTTCACTCTCTGTCAGTCATTAGCCTCTTCCCAGCCAACCCATTCATTTACCCATCACAGCAAAAAGGATTCACTGGGAGTGGCCATCATTCAGACAGCCATTTAGGAGTGCATTTGAACCCTAGTCTCCCACACACCTGGTGCTCTCATGAAGAGGGTGCATGCAAACTGCTGACAACAGAGGACATCCCTCACTTTTGCAAGGGTTGTTCCATAAATACTGGTCTTTCCTTCCTCTGAACCATGAATGGTTGTTTCCCAGTCCTGACCAGGGAAATTGCACTTTCCTGTTAGCCCCTGAGTGTTCACAACCTTCCCCATCCCTTGGAAAACTGAGCAGGCCATGCCCCTTTACACCCCCACCCCTGCCCGGCTCCTGCAGTGCCAGGGCTGTTAATTTATACCCCATCACTTGGATTGCAGTCAAGGTTCCATCCCTCTGTCCCACACAGCCAGACTGCTTTTTGTCCATTATTGTTGAAAACATTCATCAACATGTAGCTGATTGTCATACCACACATGCAGTAGCCTTGTCTTCTGTATTCCGGGTAATTTCTCAATGCTTTGCTAAATCTGCCCTCTTTCAGGAGATTTCTTTCCAGTCTTTATCCTCTTACAAATGTCTGGTCTCTCTCTTCTCTTCATTTCAACAGTATAGGAAATAAAACTTCAGTTATAGAGACCTTCTAATCTAGCACTACTCAAGGATTATTTCTGAGCTTTGTTCTCTTTTTATTATTTACTAATGACATTACAGCCATTTTCCATCCATCAGCTATGAGCTGCGGTGGTGCAGCAGTAGTGTTGTTGCCTCAGAGCAAGAGATTCTCCCATTCGATTCTCTGCTGGAGCACCTTCTATGTGGAGTCTGCATGTCCTCCCCGCGGTCGAGTGGCATTCAAAAGACATGTGTAGAATGGGTGTGCCTTCGTTGAAGGTTGGGCATTGAGTTAGCACCTCAGCACCCATAAAAAATCTACTGCCAATCATTAGCGGACCGGAGTTCCGCTGTGGCAACCCCTAACTGAAAAAAGTCCAAAAGAACAACTAGCAATGACATTGTATGCAACTAATATTATCCTGGTACTTAAATTGCCCTTGTTGGAGTAACAGCTATACAAAGATGTCAGTACACTGTCTCACAAGATTTGACACTCAGTGTTAATAAAGCTGTCACAATGCTGTTTGTGGCACCCCAACTATTATGAAGCAGTAGTCCCATGAAGTAGGTACATAAGTAGTTATAAGCACATGGTCCAGAAGACCATTGATGAGCCTATCCCAATTTCCTAATTACACCAGAGCCCTGTCTTGTTCACTGATTTGCTCAGAGTCCTCAGCAGTATGGATGGCACTATAGAAGGCCACACAGAGGCACATGTCCTGGTTGTGAAACTGTGTCCCCTGGTGAGTGCTCCATTCTGGAACAGTAAGAAAAAGAAAAAAAGAAAGGTATCTTTTTTTGCAATGGATGTAATAGCCAATACTGGCTTTGATTGCTGCTGTAGGAAAAATCCATTACTTTTTCACCTCCATTACATGGTTCTTCTCAACTGCTACTGTACATTTAGCTCTCTGATCCCTACATTGTCTCAAATGTCTAGCAAATAAGAGTGAGTGAGTGAGTGAGTGAGTGAGTGAGTGAGTGAGTGAGTGTGTGTGTGTGCGTGTGTGTGCGTGTGTGTGTGTGTGTGTGTGTGTGTGTGTGTGTGTGTGTGTGTGTGTGTGTGTGTGTGTGTGTGTGTGTGATTGCCATCAGTGAAACTCAAACTGTTTCAGAGGATTACTATCGCTCAATCCCATTTCAGAAGAGCTGGCCATTATCATTTTCAGGTAAATCACTAAGGATTTCCATCAGTCAGCAATGCTAGTCATTAGATTTCCAGAGTACTTAAAATACACAGAGGGAAATGCTGGGACACTATCTGTTTAAGTGATTTCCTCAGTCGCACAATGGGCAAGTTAAGGTAGAAACAGCCAAACATAATGCACTGAATATGGGGAACAACTGACTAAAAGCTAAGGGGCCTACATATAATGTGCTAACTCCTAGGCCTTCATTTTCTGATAAATCACTGGCAATTACAATGAGTCAATAAAAAGTCGTTAGAGTTTCATAGTTCTTGTTCAGAAAATGAATGCAAATGTGCAAAACCTGTTGTTATTTAAGACTCTGAGAAATGTGGAAAGCCTTGAAGTATGAGGAATTAGCTTTTCGTCAAATAGGGAAGAAGTTTTTATTTCAATTCTACTTGAATTTTTCAATGAAGTTATAGCAGTCTGTGTAGAGATTCTGTTTTTTTTTGTTTTTTTTCTACACTTATATGAAATTTTCCTTTGTTTAAGATGAAAAAAGCTAACTTATTTGCATTTTTCTAACTTACTTTGGAATCTTATCTTGTAAATCCATTTGCGGGTGTGAGATAATTGTGAATTACTGCAAGTGTTGTGCATTGTTTACACATTATATTGTGGTCTATTTTACCAAATCGAAACAACTAAACATCGAATGCCATTTCATCGACCACTAAAAATCAAACTACCATTGTAATCTATTATTCCATTTTTTCATAATCAGTGTTATTGGTATATCTCTGCCTAATCTGGTGATTTAGACTATAATTTGGATTGCAGCAGTAATTTTTGCAGCAGGATTTCTGCTTCTATAGATCTTTCCATTCCAGTTTTGTTGCTAGAATCTTACAATCTGCTTATCATTTCTCTGCTTAAAGTTGTATTCCAATGCCTTTTGTTACAATGATACTGTTTTGCCTTCCCAGCCCCCACTGATGTAGTAAGTATTATCTCCTTGTTGCTCCCTACTGTTTGTACCCTAATTAAAGTTTTCCTGGTCCCACTGTAAAAGCTAAGGTTTCAGAAATTCTGACCTACTTGGGGTCATTGACCTTTACTTTACACTCATAAGACTAAGAGAACTGTGCCTTGCCATAGATTCTGAAGTCACAGAGCTCCACTCCTGGCTTTATTTGGTTGGCTCAATGTCTAACTAGTTTGTTATAACAGTGCAGATCTGTGCCCACTGAGGGCCTTTTATTCAAAAATCTTAGAAGCTAGGAAATTTCTGAACTGTGAGAAATGTGCTTTTCATCAAAAAGAGAGATTAAAAGCTACACTGAGCTGTGCTCAAAAAATCACAACCATTGTACTCACTTCACAGTGAGTTGTGGGAGCAAGAGCCTTTTTCCCCATAAGAAACCTGCAAAATCTATACAACCTTAGAAATAGAGGCCCAAATGACCTGCACCAAGCACAAATAATACACCTGCGGTTCAGTACACCTCTGACCAAACAACTAAGCATTTTTTTGTGCCTTAACAGTATATCTGCCCAAACAGCATCATAAAAATCAGGTAGTTATTTTTAACACTGTCTCCAAGCTATTCCTGTTGAAACCATGGATCAGCAAGCCCTGTAGCCAGTATGTTTGAGATGGGTATCTTAATTCAGTATAAGAAATGTCTCATGCTGCTTGGCAATCATCTATTACTCAAACAGCATAGGACAGTGCATGAAAGATGTACATACTGTATGTAATGTTCTTGCAGGGAAATATGTCACAGACAGTAAACTGAGACACAAAAACCATCAGCAGTACACCACACATCATATCTCATCAAGGCCGTCACAGTTCACATAATCCATCATATGGTAAAGTTCTAAAGATTAACTTTCCTAAATTTCAAAAACCTTAAAAATGCAACACATGCACAAAACACACTCAGGAAGTTAAGCCTGCCTCTTCACATAGCACAGGTGGTCCCAAGGTCATGGATAGTAAGGCCATAAAGCAGGCATCTACCCAACCAAACAGTTTAGCTATAGCTGACTCCGTTGTAAGACATACAAATGTTATCTCTTACTGCGCTGGAAAAGGAAAGAGTGATAGTTACTTGCTTGTCTCGTATTAGGATCCATCAGATCACACATGCACTCAAGTCCTTGAACAACAAGTACTGTTATGACTTCTGTCATGTATAAGTCAATGTCAATGACTTGAGATGCAACTACCTGGACTTTATGAAGAGAGACAAGCTAGACCTGCCAAACATTGTATCCCAGGTAGTTATGCAGGCATACACTTAGCAGTGTGCAGTATTCTACCTTCTCCAAGGATGACGCCACAATATCAGCAAAAATAAGACTTCAATAATTGACAATATTTTCAATGTCATTCAAATGGAGTCCAATATCTGACAGCCTGGGAGAATATGATTGACAGACCATGCTGCTTCACCAGGTATGGCTTGCATCTGTCTCCTCTAAGATTTTGATTATTGGCAAAGACATTATCCATCCTCATAGTGCTTTTTTAGGCAATGACAACATGATAAACTTATCAGCATAATGAAGCAAGCAAAGGAAAATATCAAGGTGCTACTGATCAATGCTAGGAGCATAAACAAGAGACTCCATGCCCCAGAAGCCCTCCTCACATTGGATGATATACATGTCTGTGTAGTGACTTAGACATGGTTTATAAGAGCAAAGAGAACACCGGCTGTACAAGGCTATATTGACTTCCATATGTTTAAACCAGCTACAGTGCAGTAGGGATACAAAGGTGGAAGTGTCTCAGTCTTTATCCAAAAGGAACTCACATCAAGGCTGGTAAAGCAGCATAATGCACTAGAGCTTTTTTGTGTTCAAATAACCATCGGAAAGGTTGTGTACCATAGTTTAGCTAGCTGCAGAACTTCCTATATGACCCACAAAAGCCAGAATGCCTATCTACAGAAGCTGGAATCAGTCGGTATTAAATTCAATACCATTTGTCTAGAGGATTTTAACTATCCAACTATAGACTGGGAAACATGCAGTATACCATCACTAGTACATAAGCAGAGAAATTCCTGGACTTTGGCAATACAAATCCCCTGGAACATTAGTCAGAGTACCAATTAAGGGGAGTAACATCTTGAATCTTGTCCTTCTAATATGGGCATCTTGCAACATTCCATGCATATCTTCATCACTTCATGGGTCTGAACCTAAAGACATCTCCTTCAAAATAAAATTGAAAACAGTGACCATTTTCACCCAAGGTGCTTTCAGAAATATATCTAAGACAAACTACCTACACCAAAGTGATACATTAGCAAGCTTTAAATCCCCCACCAAACCCAGTTAACTCTACTGAATACATGGAAAAAATTAAATAGTGTGAAACATTATGAAAACAGAAAATATACATTACTCAAAACTACAATCACACTGTTTATTTTATTTTATATTACTATATGGTATAGTATTTTTGTACATTAAAGTAAATTATTGACAAGATAATTACTTGAATTAAGATTGCATCATCATGTGATCAGGATTGATTTCTTTATATATAATTGACTGTAGATGGTTCATTCTTTGTTCTGATGAAGTTTTTGTACAGTGTTGGATGAAAGTGCTTAACAGTAAAATGTATATTTTGTGTGATACATTTGAGTGGTTATTCAATGTTTTTGTCTTTGGACTTATGGTGGAACAGTGATCCATTTTGTGGTAATTGATAATTCCCTCAAATTATCTATGGTATGATCCCAATTATTCTCACTAGGGATAATATACAATTACAAACCATGGGATGGGTAAGGCCAATCTAATACTGAACAGAGCATGTCAATTCAAGCACCAAAAGGAAATTTGCCTAGAACCAAAATGACCTGCAAAGGAAGCTACCCTAGTACTTATATATAAACCAGTGAATTAGAATACTCTACTTATTATTTGTCTCCAATTTTTCAGAGCATTTCTGATTTCTTCATATGTTCACGCCTTGTCTCTTGTTAATTGGTCTGACAAATAGTTCAGAGAATTCTGAATGGTTAGTGAGTTACTTAACCAGATAGTGCTACTGTGCCACCCCTGAAAAGGACCTATGTGATCAACATGTAAGTGAAAAAAGCTTATTTGTTCTGAAAAAAATTCACAGAGGATTATAGTCAGTCATTGATGCCAGTCATTGGAGTTTAATAGTTCTTATTGATCAGAAAATGCATATTGATGCAAAATGTGTTGTTCTGTTAACTTTTAAATGAATTTGAGCACCCTGCATGTAATCTATGTATACCAAATCCCTCATTAACTGGTCTGACAAATAGTGCAGAGGATGAAATCTGTGAGCCACTTTCTATTCCCAGGGTTTAGTTCCTTATGATTTCATTTAACTGCAATATGACTCTGAGCAACTCACACAACTAGATGGAACACCCGGGTTACCCCTAGAAAGGGATTGTTCATGCAGTGGACTTACCTGGTCAACAAATAAATAAAAATAATGTTTTTGGTAAATCACCAATGATTACAGTCAATTCAGTTATGCTACTCATTAGAAATTCACAGTTCTTATTGCTCAGAAAATGAAAGTCCATGCACTACCTGTTGTTCTGTTAAATTTTTAACTGAATTATAGTTGCCTGACACTTAAGACTCTGAGCTCTTAATGAACTGTTTGTGTTTGAATTCTTCTACCACCATTTGACTACTGTACTCGAGTGTCATCCTTGAAAAGGGGGATTTTCTCCAGTGAGTTTAGCTGGTTAACAAATGCATAAATAGGTTCATAGGTTCATAGGTAGGTACTAGGCCATCTGTCCAAAGGCATTTATAAGCCTAGCTGGAATGTGTTGGCTTTCACTGCCCCCTTAGATTAGTTTCCTGTGCCTCTGTCCAGCAAAACCATAGAAGTGATCCCCGGGGTAAACTTTCTGTTTCCCATCCACTTGTCAAAGTTTCTCTTGAAGAGGGTTAGCGAGGAGCTCTGCCTTATGTAGATTGGAATTCTGTTTCAGATCATGGGAAGTCTCTGGGACAGGAATCTATGCTTCCAGCATGTCCTATTTATTGTTGTGGTGAGGTTTAGATCCCTGGAGCGTGTGGCTCGAGGGGATATTGTTTTCTTTAGGTGGAGCATGTCCATCAATTCTGGGTTGGACATGGCCTTGTATGTCAAGCAGAGATCACCTCTGAGTAGGCGGTATGCATTCGAGTACAGCTGGAGTTTCTTTAGTCGAGCTGCATAGGGCATCTGCTTGAGGCCAGTGATCCTCTTGGGGAGGTACTTCTGTGGTATTTCCAGTTGTTGCAGGTGTCCTGTAAGGTACATCCCAAATGGGGCATTGTGCTCTATAATGGGTCTGATGAGTGATGCATAGAAGGGCCCAATGACCTCTTTCGATCTGGATGCAAGCCCTTTTGTGATTAGGTGGGCCACATAGAAGGATTTTCTAACCACTTTGGCAATGTGATTATCAAAGGAGAGGTTACTATCTACTTGGGTCCCCAGATCCCTTATTACATCTTCCGTATTTAGGGGGCTACCGCCTATGTGGTAGTTTGTGGGTACTTTGCTTTTTCCAAAGGGGATGACTATGCACTTTGGCATTGAGCTTGAGGCCATGGTTTTGACACCAGGTATCTGTCTCAGTGAGACCCTTTTGGAGGATGTCTGTGTCAGACAGAGAGTCAATTATAGCCCCTAGTTTGCAGTTGTCTGTGAACTTGGTCAGCCATAGTCCTCCTGTGCTTGCCTGTACCTCTGAAAAGTATATGCCGAACAGGATGAGTCCTAGGACTGAGCCCTGGGGAATGCCACTTGTAACCGGTTTAGAGTCAGACCTAGCTCCCGCAACTCTTACCATGTGGGTTCTGTCCATGAGCCAGTTGTCAATCCATCTCATGACATAGGGGTTTATGTTCAGGCTGGTGAGCTTGTCTATAATACTTGAGTGGGGAATGGTGTTGAAGGCCTTTGCAAGGTCTCGGTAGGCTGTGTGGACCACCTTTCCCTCGTCTATAGCCTTGGTAACTGTCTCAAAGAAGTCCACCAGGTTTAGGAGGCATGATCTTTCCTTAACAAAGCCGAACTGGGTGGGGTCCAGTGTTTGGAAGTTTCCAATGTCTCTGTTAATGAGATCCATGATGATGTGCTCCATAGCTTTGCAGACCAAGCTAGTCAGGCTTATAGGGTGATAGTTCCAGGGGTCTGTTTTGGCTCCACCTTTGTGGAGTGGAATAACCGTTGCTGTGCACCACTCTATGGGCACGTAGCCTGTGGTGAGGCTGAGTTTAAACAGTGTGTTTAGGTGAGGGGTTAGTTCATTTTTGAGCTTGTTTAGGACGCAGCCTGGGACACCGTCCGGTCCCATTGATGCTATGTTTTTGGCTTTGGAAAGGGCTGTTTTAACCTGAGTGTCAGTGATTTCAGGGGCACTACATTCTTCTGGTATAGTTATGGGCCTATTTGGGGGTGAGAAGGGGGTGAATTTTGCACTGAACCTGTCTGCCAGAATGTTGGTTATATCAGTCGGTTCAGTGTATTTTGTGTCATTCTGCACTAACTCCAAGCAGATCTGAGAATTGCCACTTAGATTCCTGACATAGGTAAAGAATGCCTTGTGGTTATCTTTGGAGTCCATGGCAATTTTTCTTTTGAAGCTAGCTTTGGATGATTTTATGAGTGAGCGTAGTTTCTTGCTGATGCTAATCAGGGATGTCTTCCCTTCTTGGGATTTTACTCTTTTCTGTACTAGTTTCCTCCTTCTGTTGTATAGCTTGTTTATGGCAGTGGTCCACCAGACTGGTTTCCTTTTCTTGGAGGACTGAGTCTTGGTTTTGTTTGGGATAGCATGATCCATGCATTCTTGTAGGTGCCCGTAGAGTGCATTAGTAAAGGATTTTGCAGCTTGGACAGCATTATCCTTTAGCATGGGGGCTTTGAAACTTCCCACCTCAGTCTTAAGTAATGTGAAGTTTGCTTTTGAAAAGTTTTTCACAGTGGTTTCTTTGACTGAGAGTGGTGGCGGAATGTGGATATCCAGAGTGATTAGTTTATGATCAGATCTAAACAGCGAGGTGTTGACCTCTGGTGTGGAACACCGGTTGCCCATGTTGGTGATGACCAGGTCCAATATGTTGTCACCTCTGGTGGGGGTGTTGACCAGTTGATCCAGGGCATTTGAGTTTATAAATTCTAGGAAATGTTGGGCAAGGGAGTTTGTACTTGAGTAGTTCTCCCAGTTAATGTTTGGGTAATTGAAATCACCCAATATCAGGGTGTTTGGTAGGACCTTTATGTTTCCCAGTGTTTCCAGGAATGCGGAGTGGGGGTCCAGGGACATGGTGGGTTATCTGTAGCAAGCTATAATTTGAAAAGCAGTTTTTCCCATTGTTAGTTGCACGTGGATGATCTCTGAAGAATCATGCTGTGCCACTAATCTGGAGATGTGGGTATCCTTGATGAATATGGATACTCCCCCACCTTTTGTATTTCTGTCCAGGTTTTGTGGCCAAAATGTATGTTATAAGTTGTAGCCTGGTAGTGCTGGGGGTGCTCTCTGGAGCCTTAAACCAGGTTTCTGTTACTGCACATATATTGATTTTCTCCATACTGAGGAGTGCCTTGAGTGTGTGCATTTTGAGGTTTAGACTTCTGGCATTGAGTAGCATTAACCTCAGTTTTTTGTTATTTGTGCTATTTACGGAGGTGGGTTTGTCTTTTGAGCCTTGCCTAAAAAAGGCACTATGGGGGTGGCAAGAGCCTTGCCCAGTATTCAAAAACCTAAGGATGACAGGTGCAAGCCGTCTCTAGCAAAGCAGCGTGGCTTGTCGAGCATGTCATCTCAGGCTGACAGACACTGTATCCCCTTTGAATGACACCAGAAGCTTAGCCAATTGTTGAAATTGGTAATTTTTTCTCTATACTGTGGTATCATTCTTGGTGACGGCAGGATGCTACTCAAGGTCAGAGTCATACCGGCCTGGACTAAGTGAACAGAGAGCTCCTCCATGTCTCTTTTCATGTAGTCCAGGGAGGTACGGCTCAGGTCATTCACACAAACATAGACAATGACAGAGTCATATTTGTACTTTTTCTGGAGTGACCTGAGTGCTTGTGTTATGTGGCAGATCCGGGCACCTGACAGATAGCTAACAGTAACCTTCTCCTTGTTCAACCTAGTGAGTGGGACTTGAGTGTGCCTGACTATAGAGTCACCTATTACTAGTGTGTTGGGTATGTTATTTTGCCTTAAGAGCTGTGATTGTGTGGCACACTGGTTTTGTGAAGTATGTGTTTCATGGTTTGTGTTGGGGGGTGGAGGTTGCTTGGATGTCTGCTTTGGAGGTCTCTGTTGCTTCTGCAAATTTTTATTTAGAGCCTCCGAGTCTGTTTCATGTATTTATGTGTGTTTTTTGCCAGTGCTGGTTTCATAGGTCTATGTGAGACTGGTGGTGTGATGCAAGTAATTCCCTTCTTCTCTTGACTGCCTGGTCCAATCTTGGGTTGAGAGAGCTTAGCCTCCAGTTTGGCTGTATAATTGCATCTCTCGCATGTATTAGTGTTTGGTGGAAGGAGGAGAGGGTTGTCTGTGTACATGAGGCAATTGTAACATTGCCTCAAAATGCCCAGATTCACCAGTTGGACCAGAGAGTACACCTGAAACTGCCCTTTGGACATGCCTGGATAGGTACAGTGAATTGTTTTAAAGATTGGCTGGTAAGGTCAAATAGAGAGCCTTGTCCTTCTCTACACTATCGGGGGGGGGGGGGTCTAGTGCTAAGGTTTATTAGTGCTTGCTATGTGTTTTGAGCAAGTGCCGGTATGAAAAGTGAATGGTTTGAGTGCTTAAGTTGAACGTTTGTCTAGTTCCAAGGGAAAAATTGAAGAGTAGATTTTGTGGAGCTGGGAATAGTTATACCCTAGCTAACTGGTGCTGCCCGGTGTGCAAAACCTTGCAAATGCGGGTTTTATAGCAGGGAAATGAAAGAGAAAGAAATTAGCCCAAAATGGCCAATAAACTATTAATGTCTGGGCTGAAAACACTCCTCCAAGGACAGATAGGCTGCTCAAAGCTCCCTCTCTAACAGTGAACAGAAAAACTTCCTTCTATCCAAGTAAGGTATGGGCAAACACAGAAACCTGTAACACAGCCCTCAATTCAGTACCAACCTGAAAACTGGACTATACTAGCTTAGAAAGGTGGGAAAACAAGTATTTTTTTTTTTTTGTTATTTTCAGAAAATAAAGCAGAAACAATAAAAAAAACACTTTAAATGCACAGAAATGGCTATCACACTTGAGTGTGTAGCCTACAACAGTTAAACAGGTAATTTGAACACAAAAACGACTTTGTTAAAGTGCAGACAGTAAAATAAGTACAATATGTAGCTGAAACAAGCTTTTTAAATCACAGAAACTCTAGAAAATCGTCATTTTAGGTGGAATTAGCTAAAAGCAGCAAGAAAATGCAGAAAAATGATACTTAAACACTCCAAAGTCTCTCTTTCGTCTCTCTGCTGCTGTAGAACTCTGCAGGGCACCATGCAGGAGCTTGCTGAGCTGTATACTAGCACAAAAACCTTGCAAATGTGGGTTTTATAGCAGGGAAATGAAAGATATAGAAATTAGCCCAAAATGGCCAATAAACTACTAATTTCTGGGCTGAAACCACTCCTCCAGGGACAGATAGGCTGTTCAAAGCTCCCTCTCTCACAGTGAACAGAGAAACTTCCTTCTATCCAAGTATGGTATGGGCAAACACAGAAACTTGTAACACAGCCCTGAATTCAGCACTAACCTGAAAACTGGACTATACTATCTTAGAAAGGCAGGAAAACAAGTATTTTTTTTTGTTTTTTTTTTTTCAGAAAATAAAGCAGATACAATAAAAAAAACACTTTAAATGCACAGAAATGGCTATCACACTTGAATGTGTAGCCTACAACATTTAAATAGGTAATTTAAACACAAAAACGACTTTGTTAAAGTACAGGCAGTAAAATAATAAAATAAAATAATGTAGAACTATTGTTCCTTTTGGGGCCTTTGCCTCCCTATAGTATCTAGCTTTGTCCAGAATTCTTTACAGATGAATTTGAGAAGCATTTTGGTGTGTTCTTTACAAATGTGTGGCTTTTTGCAAATTGTTGCAACCTGCAGTCACTAAATAAAGACAGTCATTTGAGTTTTAGATGTTGTATCCTTCAGAAAATGCTTGTAAGTGCAATACTTGTTCTAACAACTTTCTAAGTACACAAGGGAGGGTTTGGCATAATGTTTAAAGTCTTTACCTTACAGATACAAGATACAGGGTTTGATTCTGACCTTCAGTTATTGGCTAGGCTTGTAACAGCCTGCAGACTGACAGCCTAGTATTTACCTATGAACTATTTAAAATCTCTTTATCATTTTTACGGCTTTGTATCTGATTTTTGAAGTTAGTATTTGAGAGAACAGAGGGGGGTTGTGCTATCTGTTTGTAACAGCACTAAGCTGAGTTGTATTTTTGGCTATTATTCATGAATGCATTCATTCACTTGACCACAAGTAATATCTAAGGTGTACAGTTATACAAGCAACAGTATTGATATGTTTTATGTGTGTCATATTAATATGTGCATGTGCGTGTGTGTGTGTGTGTGTGTGTGTGTGTGTGTGTGTGTGTGTGTGTGTGTGTATATATATATATATATATATATATATATATATATATATATATATATGCACATGCATGCTTGTGTGCACACAGAGGGTATAATTCTCAATTGCCCCTGATTTTCCCCTCATATGTGTGTTTAGTTCCCTGTAAAATTTATTTCTGGTAAAGTGTTGTGGACTGTAGTCACTAAATAATGACAAACCTGAGTCTCTGATTTCACGTCCTTCAGAAAAAAAGCTTGCACATACAAAACCTGTCATACTCACAATTTTTTAAATATATAAAACCAATATGTAATATCTGTTTATGAGTTTGGGTGTTTGTATCTGATTCTTTGGGAGGGCATGGGTGGCAATGGGTTGCACTATATGCTTCTCACTGCAGATAGCTGAAATAAACTTCTATGTCATTATTAATCTACACTAGTTATGGTGTAAAGAAAGGAAGGAATCAATTGGAGTAAACAGGATCAGCATCTTTAATTTAGCTTGTTTTTTTCAGGCACATAACAGTTTGTCTGGTACTTAGTGCTGATGAGTAAGGCTATGAGCTGTTAATGATATACTTCTTGTAGTACAGGGTTTGACTCCTTCAGCCTTCGTCTTTTATGTGAATCAAACCAACTCACTTCACCAGGCAGTACCCTGGAGCTGCTGCTGAAAAGGAACACTTGTGTCCAGTGGGCTATCCCAGGATTTTAGAAAATGTATTAACACATTTGTCTTCTGAATTTCTGTACACTTCACATAGCCACTAATTAGTGCTTCATTATATGCTATTTGACATGAATCCCAGTAGATTTCTTCTAATGTAATGGGCTGTAGGATGCATTTTCAGTATATGTGAGTTTCAAGGTAAGAGTCTTTACTATTGCTCATGCTAAGTCTGTTTTCTTTGTAAGATTATTTTATTTAGATTAGCAAATGGCTATCAGTGTTCCTGCTGTACAGACTGAAATAAGTTCTAAATTAAATTCAAATGTTTGATCACTACAAAACATGCATGACTTGCTGTTCTGGAATTTCTTTATTTGTTTTTATTGCGATATAGATGTCTTTGTGCCTTTCTCCCACTTCTTTTAATTTGTTAGCTGCTGACTTGATTTGTTGCACTGTAGCATACTACAATTCAAATAATCCATAATCCTTGATGAGAACAAAGTTAATTATTCTCTGTGGTGCACATATTGTCAGATATGTAAAAAAAGTAAATACATTATTAGTCTGTTTCATTTATTGTTTTCTTTTCATACAAAAATAGAAATAGTCATTCATGTTTAACAATTAAGTACTAGGGAAATGTTACGCAGCATTCTATTCTTTTCTGAGTCTTCAAATGTCCTAAGTACCCCAGTTAGATATTGTGGCCCTATATTGTCTCAGTCAGAAATGAAACCTGGAGGTGCTACAGCTCTGCAGGCAAATGGAAGCTGAAGAAATCAAAACTTAACCTACAGGCAGAAGCATAAGTAGCTTGGGGTGAAAGGGTATTTGTCGTGTGGGCAAAATGTAAGGGGACATGACTGAGAGATCCTGGTCAGTCTTCACTGCATTACTGGCATTCAGAAATGAATTCTAGTATCGCAACGGTGGTCAGATCTGAAGTGTTATAGCACTTTGTGTCATTGATGCATTCCGTATTGCATTTGTGGTCAGAACTGAAGCACAGTAGTTTTCCATATATATCTTTCAACTGTCCACATTTTTTCAGAATGTTTAGATTTTCCTCTTATTTTTTGTGTGTTCCTCATACAATTTTTGTTTTTTCTGGCAAATCATTCAAGATATAGGTCAATGATAGGGAGAGAAATTTGAGTTTCAGTCTTCATATCCTTCAGACAATTCATGGTAGTCCAAAACCACACTGCACGGTAATGCAAAACCTGTTATTCTATCAATTTTCTAAGTTTATCAGATGGGTAATTAAAATCTGTCCCTTATTTTGGGTCTTTGTCGACATAATTATTCTTAGCTTTGTCCAAATTTTTTGTGCAAAGAGGTAGAGAGGTATTGCTACATGTCTTCAATGCATTGCCAGTATCAGAAATGAATACCAGTATTGCATTCAGTGAGAAAATAAGCTCCATAGAGCTCTGTGACTTCAGTGAAAAGTTTTTTTTTTTGTTTTGCTCCTCAGTTTAAAGTTGGGGGGGGGGGTGCCAGACTGTTGGATAGCTCCTGATGCAAGAATAGCTAGCTAAACTTCTGCCTACAGGAAGCAACTTGTTAACAGCTCACAGCCTTAATCCTCTCTCTAAACATCTCTGACTCCAGCAACCAGTGGTTCAACTAATTATTCTGACACCCAGTACTGTACTCTGATCTGCCCCCACCCAAAAAATAGTCCTATTCCCAGTCTGGTGCAATCCTCCTGTCCTCAACGTTATGGTCCAATGCAGCACTCCTCATCATCTGAGGAGCTAGAGAGGGCTGTTAGGTCCATTCCACACCTCTGAGTGGAGGAGCCCAAACAAACAAACAAAACTACTTCCTTTTAAATTACACTTCATAGGTAAGTACCAGGCTAGCTACCCTTGTAGGACTTTTTAAGCTTAGCCAGTTTTCCCTCAAAGGTGAACCAAACCTAGTACCTTGTGTCTGTCAGGTAAATGCCTTAATCATTATGCAAATCCCAGCCTTCGCTACATTTACAACAAGCAGCTGCTACAGTTTATGTCGTATATGGTGCTTCAGTTTAGACATTAAATGCAATACTGGTATCCATTTCTAAGTGCTAGTCATGCACTGAAGACTGACTGGGTCAGCATAGCATCACTAACACTTTGTGAGCAGGGAATCTGCCTCTTTTTGCCCCATCTTACATACGCCTCTGCTGACAACAATTAGATAAGGCAAGATCCTTAGTACAAATGCTTCACTTTACTATGAACCATAATGTTTCCTTTAATGTCCACTCAGAATGTAAATCAAAAAAGTAACAAATGGTGAAAAACTTGTTTTTTGATCAAAACCTATATCAGTTCTCAGGCTGCTATAACTATAAACAGACTTCTCATCAGAAGTGCAAAACTTAGTGATACAACTTCTGACACTTCTGAAAAAACTAAGGTGTGATACGCATAAACAGCAAGTTCTGAAAGTTGCTTTTACAGTTTTAAATTGTTTTTTTTCAGGGGTTCTACCCCAACTAACTCTTAAACCCCTGGTACTTATATGTACTAGCTGGAAAAGTGTAAATGCTCTCTGAAACAAGGGAATGCTCTGAGATACCACACTCATGGAATTATTTATTTTATGTTCCTAACAACTGATCATACATTATTGCTATCTAGAAGATTGCATTTATGATTACTGTAGTTTAAATGGACACCCCATAAATGTCCACATTATAAGAATTGAATGTACCCATACATAACTCAAAATTCCAGCCACAGTACACATTATTATTATTATTATTTTATTTATTTGACATTTGTTGACCAGGTTAGTCAGACTGAGCTTACGCCCTTTTTCAGTGGAGGCCCAGGGACAAAAGCTCCACGGTCACAAGAAATACAGATTACAAATTTTACAGGGACAGAAGAAAAGTATTCACAATACAATATAAACAAGTAAAGTTCAAACATACATTGTACATAGAAAAAATAAACTGTACAAGTTTGTAAGCAAAATACTAATTGTTAATTGTTATTGATTATACAAATTGCAATAAAGAATATCTGCAAATGTATCACTCTAACCCCAGGAGATGAATAATAGTGTTCAGCTTGACAAAATGTATATTAGTTACCTACCCCTGTCTCTGCCTAGCTGCTGTCTTTCACTTGCAAACAAACTTACTGAAAATATTACTTCAAAACCGAATATAACAGGGCAGTCCCATTATGAACACCTCATATTTGTCTCTCTCCCCATTTGAGAACAATATTAGCAAAACCGTTAAAATTAATTAGACCTACCTGTTGTCAAACTTTAGAGCAAAAAGAAGATATCATCATAAAAAATCATAGATAACTTCAAATGATTATATTGGTGCACCTGCTTTGTAAGCAAATGCTTCCATAAAAACGTAATAAGTACGTCTTCATTTAAAACAGAATTTGGTCTTCAAACACCGTAGAACACATTCATTATACAAATTGGAATTACATAATTGATTATTGCCACTATGTTTTTGTGCAGTAAAAGTATCTATTTGTTAGACAGGTAATCTCACTGCACACATGCTCAGTACTCTGGGGTGACATAAGAGCAATGCCCGGTTGTGTGACTTGCTCAAGGTCACACAGTAAGCAAATACAGACTGAGGGAATCAAATTTAGTACCACGGGAACTAAATATCTGAGCCTTAACTCTCTGTACCATCCGTCAGACAGTATATGCCAGTATACTGTGTCAGTAGACAGTATATAGCTACCAGGTAGTATATGATGGCTACCTAGGTAAGATCATTCTGTATAATGTTCAAAACTATGTGTTCAGTATGGTATACGTAATAGAACATATAAAGTTTTGTATTTGGAATTAGTCTCTATACTTTTACTACTATAGAACAATGCATAATGATACCTAACTGTTGGTGAAGCCTCTAGTCTGTAAACTGTATGTGACATGTGCTTCACTGCTACCACTTTGTTCTGCCTTAGTAAATGGGAAATAGCTGTAATGAGTCCAGATCACCCAGGTTGTTAACAAACATAACATAAAACAAGCAAACATCTTTGAACACCTCCATTTTAAAGGTCAGGCATATTCCCTACCTCTTCTACATGTATTCCTCCTTTACTGCCATACTATGAACTTGAATCCACCTGTTCAGATCTTGCAAGTTGCAGGTACCTCTCTACTGAAACAATGCACTGTGAGTTCTTGATTGTTTGTCATTTCAGCTAATTTCTCAATCTCTTCATCTTCTCTCTCCATCTTCTTGCTCAGTTATTTTTATTTTCCATTAATCTAACATCGTTGCTGTGGTGGTGATGATGCGGTAGTGTTGTCGCCTCACAGTAAGACATTGTCCTGTTCGATTCTCAGCTAGAGGGTCTTCTGTGTGGATACATGCATGAATGGGCGTACCTTCGTTGAAGGTTGTGCGTCAGGGCTGGCAACTAGGCACGTAAAAATCTACTGCCAATCATTAGTGGACCGGAGTTCCGTTGTGGCATACCCCTAACCGGGAAAAGCCGAAAGACACAACAATTAATCTAACATCGTTCCTTCACTTGACACTTACCCTTATCAGCATTTTATTGTTTATGGCTCTCTGCCATTAGTTCTACTTATTGTCTTATTTTTTACAACATTTTGTAATCCTTTAGCCATCTCATTTCAAATCTACTCCCTCTCATCATATTCTTTCTACTTCCCCAAATTGCATCCTTTTTAATCAGTAGAATGTTGGCTTCACTGTACACCAAATGGATCCACTGAATGTATTTTCTTGTCTTTCACTGTCCTTTCTAACTAAATCATACCTTTATCTCCAGGTTATCACCTTTCATCCAAGCACTGCTAATCAATTTTCCATCTAGAAGTGCTGTCATACATTCCACTCTCTCATCCCACTTCTCTCCTTTTCCTTTGCATTTCAAGCTGCCCATGTTTTATTGCCATTCTGTCCTCCATTCTCTTAGTCTATTTCCATTCTTGATGTTCTTAGTCTGAATACGTTATAAATGCTGCTTTGTGAATCTAATACCATCAACATCCTATCATAAATTGTTCCACCTGCTTCAGCTGCTCTTCACTCCTCTTTTGTCTGAATGGTTGCAGAAGAATTTCCAGAGTAAAGTCCCTTTCCCCTCTCGTTGGCTGAAGTCTAAACAATAGAACTCATGTGAATTACTTAACCACTCTAAGGGCCTGCCACTCCATTTCTTCATTGCCTGTCCTTCTTCTTCCTATGGAAGGGACTTACACCTCCAATCTCTTCTAGGGACTATGTGATGACCTACCTCCCTAATCCACTCCTCTAAACTATGGCTAGTATAGTGTAAAAAACAATCCATGCCAAAAATAAAGTCTGCAAAAAGGTTTATATTCCTCTGTAAAATGTCACTGAAGACTGAGATACAGATTTATCTAGCTGTGTTTCAAGTAAAATGCTTTTTTTGTCCCTGCTTCCTGTCATCAACCTTGCCTTTGTTTCACAGGAATGGAAACATATCATATCATTGTGAGGTGGAAAAATATAATCTCATGGTGAGATGGAAATATATCATCTCATGTTGAGATGGAAACATATCATCTCATAGTGAGAAGAAAACGTATCTTCTCATGGTGAGATGGAAACAGATCATCTCATGGTGATGTGCAACATATCTCATGCTGAGATGGAAACACATCATCTCATTGTGAAATGGAAATATATCCTCTCATGGGGAGGTGGAAACATATCATCTCATGGTGAGAAGGAAACATATCATCTCATGGTGTGGTGAAAGCATATCAGCTCATGTTGATATGGAAACATATCATCTCATGGTGAGGTGGAAGTATATCAACTCATGGTTAGATAGAAACATATCTCATGGTGAGATGGAAACATATGTCATAGTGAGGTGAAAAATTATCATCACATAGAGAGGTAGAAACATATCATCCCCTACTGAGATGGAAACATATCTCATACTGAGGTGAAAACATATAATCCCATGGAGAGGAGAAACATGTCATCTCATAGTGAGGTGGAAACATTTATTCTCAGACTGAGATGGAAACATATAATATCGTGGTGAGATAGAAACATATCATGCCATGCTGAGGGGACACATATCATCTCATAGTGAGGTGGAAATATATAATGTCATTGTGAGGAGGGAATATATCATCTCATCTTGAGATGGAAACATATCTCATGGTGTGATGGAAACATATCATCTCTTGGTAAGGTGGAAACATATCAGCTCATACTGAGATGCAAACATATCTCTTAGTGAAGTGGAAACATATCATCTCATGTTGAGATGGAAACATATCATCTTATGGTGAAATGGAAACATATCATCTCGTGTTCATATGGAAACATATAATCTCATAGTGAAATGGAAACATTTCATCTCATGGTTAGATGAAAACATGTCATCTCATGGTGAGGTGGAAACATTTACTCTCAGTCTGAGATGGAAACATATAATATTGTGGTGAGATAGAAACATATCATGTCATGCTGAGGGGACACATATCATCTCATAGTGAGGTGGAAATATATAATGTCATTGTGAGGAGGGAATATATCATCTCATCTTGAGATGGAAACATATCTCATGGTGTGATGGAAACATATCATCTCTTGGTAAGGTGGAAACATATCAGCTCATACTGAGATGCAAACATATCTCTTAGTGAAGTGGAAACATATCATCTCATGTTGAGATGGAAACATATCATCTTATGGTGAAATGGAAACATATCATCTCATGTTCATATGGAAACATATAATCTCATAGTGAAATGGAAACATTTCATCTCATGGTTAGATGAAAACATGTCATCTCATGGTGAGGTGGAAACATTTACTCTCAGACTGAGATGGAAACATATAATATTGTGGTGAGATAGAAACATATCATGTCATGCTGAGGGGACACATATCATCTCATAGTGAGGTGGAAATATATAATGTCATTGTGAGGAGGGAATATATCATCTCATCTTGAGATGGAAACATATCTCATGGTGTGATGGAAACATATCATCTCTTGGTAAGGTGGAAACATATCAGCTCATACTGAGATGCAAACATATCTCTTAGTGAAGTGAAAACATATCATCTCATGTTGAGATGGAAACATATCATCTTATGGTGAAATGGAAACATATCATCTCATGTTCATATGGAAACATATAATCTCATAGTGAAATGGAAACATTTCATCTCATGGTTAGATGAAAACATGTCATCTCATGGTGAGGTGGAAACATATCTTCTAATGGTGATGTGGAAACATATCATCTCATGGTAAGGTGTAACCAGATCATCTCATTTTGAGATGGAAACATATAATCTCATGGACAGAGGAAACATATCATCTCATGGTGAGATGGAAACATATCATCTCATGGTGAGATAGAAACATACCTTCTCATAGTGAGATTGAAACATAACTTCTCCTGGTGAGGTGGAAACATATCATGTTATGTTGAGATGAAAATATATCTCATGGAGAGATGGAAACATATAATCTCGTATTGAAATGGAAACATATAATCTTATGGTGAGATGGAAACATATCATCTCATGGTGAGGTGAAAACACATCTTCTCATAGCGAGGTGGAAACATATAATCTCATGGAGAGATGAAAACATATGTCATGGTGAGGTCAAAACATATTACATCATGGTGAGGTGGAGACATATCATCTCATGTTGAGATGGAAACATATAATTTCATAGTGAAATGGAAACATATCTCAGGGTGAGATGGAAACATATCATCTCATGATGAGGAAGAAACATATCTTCTCATACTGAGATGAAAACATATCATCTCATGGTAAAGTGGAAAGATATCATCTCATGGTGAGGTGGAAACACATCATCTGATGTTGAGATGGAAACATATAATCTAATGGAGAGATGAAAACGTATCAGCCTCAACATGAAACTGCACTCATTGCAAGCATTCTTAACCCTGGAAGAAGCAGACATTTATGCAGTCACAAAAACCTGGTTCAAAACTGTGGAGTGCACCTCAGCCATACCAGGTTACTCATCCTATCATTCATTCAGACCCCAAACCATGAACGGCAAAACAAAAGGAGGTTGAGTTGCAATATATATAAAAGACATACACACCTCCAGGCTGGTCAAACAGTGTGATGCACAGGAAAAACTCCAGGTGCAGTTAACAAATGAGAAGACCCTTATTCAAATAATAGCTAGCTACAGGCCTCCAACTTTGACTCAAGATGCCACTCCACCTATCTGGACTTCTTCCACTCTATCAGGATTCAACCCTTTACCCTGATCCTGGCCGACTTTGACTATCCAACCATAGATTGGAAGAAATATTCATGCCAACACACAAATGCCCAGAGATTCCTTGATTTTTGTCAATGCAAATGCCTTAGGCCAGTTGGTTGACTCCTCCACAAGAAGTGAACATATTTTGGACTTGGTATTAACCAACATGAGTAACCACTGCAGCATCCCTCCAGAGTCATCCTCCCTGGTAAGATATGACCACAAAACAGTCACGTTTGAAGTCACCCCAGCTAGGGTCAAACAAAAAAACTTCTTCAAAGCTAATTACAACCTCCAGAGGGAAGGTATAAACAGATTTACAGACCCCCCCCCCCCAGGAGCTGGCACATATGTCCAAACCTACACCAAAGTACTACATGCACATTTATATAGCTGCATGGAATCAGGATTACCAGACAGGATGAAATCATCCTCCTCAAGGAAGAGTAAACTTGTCTGGTGGACATCTACAATAAATAAATGATATAATAAAAGGGAAAAAAATGCTGTCCAAGACCAAGAAGAAGCAGGTGTCTAACTGAAAGCAATCTCTCCTTAGCCTGAACAAGCAAATAAGAGCACTAGTGACATCCTCCAAAGCAAACTTCGATTCCAAACTGGCCACATCTACTAAAGGCAATCATAAGACTTTCTTCACATATGTCTGCAATCTCAAGGGAAGCACCCAGATCTGCTCAGAACTGGTGGTCAAGGACATCACATACACAAACCCTGTAGATATTGCCAACCTGCTGGCAGACAGGTTCAGTGAAAACTTCACTCCTGTTTACCCTAACAGTAAAAAAGGACATCCCCAGTACCTGCCCCGCTCCCCTTATATCTAGGGAACAAGTCATCACTGCCTTCACAAAGGCAAAAAATTCAGCCTCCATGGGACCCTATAACATCCCAGTCTGCATCCTACATGAACTCAGGCAGGAACTTGCTGCACCATTAGGCACTCTATTCAACCAAAGCCTGAGTACAGGCTTTGCCCCAGCTGAGTGAAGGACATCTACTGTCATCCCTTTGCACAAAGGTGGTACATCCACTGATCCAGGAAATTATAGACCCATCAGCCTAACTAGCCTGGTCTGCAAGGCCATGGAGCAGATTATCATGGACCTCATTAACAAGGACATTGGCAACCTCCAGACACTTGATCACACACAGTTTGGTTTTGTCAAGGGGAGGTCATGCCTGTTAATTTTGTCGACTTCTTTGAGACAGTCACCAAGGCCATAGATGAAGGGAAGATGGTGCACACCACCTACCTTGACCTGGCCAAGGCCTGAAGGGTGGGAAGGTGGCCTAATGGTTAAGGTGTTTGCCTTACAAACAGAAGGTGCAGAGTTTGAGTCTCACAAGAGATAACTGGCTAGGCTTAAAATGGCTCGCAAGGGCAGTTAGCTTAGTACTAATCTATGAACCTACCTATGAACAATAGGATAAACTTTTAATTCTGCCAGACTAAAGAAACGTCAGCTCTATTCAGTAGCATACCATCTGCTCAGAGGTGATCTCTGCCTGACGTACAAGGCCATGTCCAATCAGGAACTGATGGACATGCTCCACCTCAAAAAATCCAAATCCATCAGAACCACGAGAGCTAAAGACTTAAACCTCAGCACAAGTATGAATAGGACATGCTGGAGGGATAGATTCATAACCCAGAGGCTTCCCATGCTCTGGAACAAGATCCCAGTTCATGTTAGGCAGAGCCCCTCACTGACTCTCTTCAAGAGAAATCTTGATGAGTGGATGGGAGATCGTAAGTTTACCTCAGGGGTCACATCTGTGTCACTACTAGACAGGGGCACAGTAAACTAATTCTATTATATAAGGGGACCTTCACTGTGTCACTACTAGACAGAGGCACAGTATTCTAAATCTATTCTGTGCATTTTGTACCATTTTATGGGGTGGCAAAAGCCACATCACTATGGCTAGGCTTACAAATGCCCCAGGGCAGATAGCCTAGTACTAAACTATGAAACTATGATACTATTCCCCACTCAGTTATAAAAGATAAACTCTCTCAACTAGGCATCTATCCATATGTTACCACATGGGTAGCAAACTGGCTCACTGATATAATCCACCAAGTCAAAATAAGGGAAGCCATCTGAAGTAGTAGACCCATAACAAGCGGTGTACCCCAGGGATTGGTCTTGGGGCCTCTGTTGTTTGGGATATACTTCTCAGAGGTACAGGTCAAATCTAGTGGGCTATGGCTGACTAAGTTTGCAGATGACTGCAAGCTGGATGCTGTCATCAATTTCCCCATTGATGTGGACATCCTCCAAGAAGGTCTCACCCAAACAAATGATTGGTGCCAGAAACATGGCTTCAAACTGAATGCCAAAAAATGCATCATCATCCCTTTTGGGGAGAGTGACTTCCCCACAAATTATCACATTGATAATAATGTGCTAAGCATGCAATCAACCGTGAGAGAATTGGGCACACAGGATGATAGCAAACTTACTTTTGACCACCATATTGCCTCTATTGTATGAAAATCTTTCTACATGGCCCAACTTATTAGTAAGGATATCTCATCCAGGGAAAAGGAGGTCATAAAATCCCTGTATTCTTCCCCTTATAAGACCTATTAGTGAGTACAATGCCCCTTTCGGCATGTACCTCACAAGCACATGCAGCAGCTGGCAAGACCACACAAGTTCCTCACCTGGAGAATCCAGGGCCTGAAACATCTTCCTTACACAGATAGGCTAAAAGCCTTGTCCCTCTACTCTGCCTCCTACAGACTCTTCAGAGGTCACATCTGTCAGTCATACAAAGCAATCCTAGACCCCACTCTGATGGGACTGCTGCATATCCGCAAGTCAAGCTACACTTGGGTAACCTGCATGCGTGACCTCAACCTGGTCTGTGACATTAATAGGACTTGTTGGTGGGACAGATTTGTGTACCAGAGACTTCCCCTTTTGTGGAACAGACTCCCTCTCCATGTAAAGCAGAGTACTGTATTAAATCTTTTTAAGCACAACTTGGATAACTGGATGGGGGACAGAAAATACACCCCTGAGATTCCACTTGTGTGCCTGCTGGACAATGGCATAGGGTGCTGACTTGTTGGAACATGGGCTAAATTCTTGGTAGGCTTGTGAGGGGCTCAAGGTCAATAGCCTAGTAATTTCCTATGATCCTATGATTATACGGTGAGGTGGAAACATATAATCTCATGGAGAGATGGAAACATATTATCTTATGGTGAGGTGGAAACATATCATCTCATAGTGGGATGGAAACATATCATCTCATGGTGAGATGGAAACATATCATCTCATGGTGAGGTGGAAACATATCATCTCATGTTCAGATGGAAACATATCATCTCATGGTGAAGTGGAAACATATCATCTCATGGAGAGGTGGAAACATATTGCATGTTCAGATGGAAACATATCATCTCATGGTGAGGTGGAAACATATCTCATGTTGAGATGGAAATGCATCATCTCATGTTGAGATGTAAACATATCATTTCATGGTGAAAAGGAAATATATAATTTCATGTTGAGATGGAAACATATCATCTTATGGTGAAATGGAAACATATCATCTTATGGTGAAATGGAAACATATCATCTCATGGTGAAATGGAAACATATCATTTCATGGTCAGGTGGAAACATATTCTCATGGAGAGATGAAAACATGTCATCTCATAGTGAAGTGGAAACATATAATCTTATAGTGAAATGGAGACATATAATCTCATGGAGAGGTGAAAAGATATTTTTCTCATAGTGAGGTGGAAACATATCATCTTGTAGTGAGGTGGAAACATATAATCTCATCTAGAGATGGAAATATGTCATCTCATGGTGAAGTGGGAACATATCTCACGCTGAGGTAGAACATATCTTCTCATGGTGAGATGGAAACGTATAGTCTCATAGTGAGATGGAAATATATCATCTCATGGTGAGGTGGAAACATATCATGTCATATTGAAATGGAAACTCATCATCTGATGGTGAGATGGAAACATATCATCTCATGGTGAGGTGAAAACATATCATCTCATGGTGTGGTGGAAACATATCTCATGTGGAGCTGGAAACATCATGTCATGGTGAAATGGAAATATATAATTTCATGTTGAGATGGAAACATATCATCTCATAGTGAGGTGAAACATATAATCTCTTAGTGAAATGGAAACATATCATCACATGGTGAGATGGAAATATATCATCTTCTGTTGAGATGGAAACATATCATCTCATGGTGAGGTGGAAACATATCATCTCATGTTGAGATGTAAACATATCACCTCATGATGAGATGGAAACATATCAGCTCATGGTGAGGTGGAATCATATCATCTCATGGTGAGGTGGAAGCATATCATTTCATGTTGCGATGGAAACATATCACCTCATGATGAGATGGAAACATATCAGCTCATGGTGAGGTGGAATCATATCATCTCATGGTGAGATGGAGACATATCATCTCATGGTGAGGAAGAAGCATGTCTCCTCATGTTGAGGTTGTCCCTTTTCCAGACAGCATCTTATACTACATTCTCAATGCACAGACTAGAATGTAGATATATGTTTATCAACACTGTTTCCTTATTCTTATTGTGCTTTTCAGCTCTGCCTCACATACTGTCCCTGAAATGTATGCAATGTTTAGGGTTGATGTACGGAACCTACTTTTTGTCATTAAATTACTATTTCATCTACTGCATCTACATCTACAAGTAATGTTTCTTTTTAGCGCACAAGATTTCCTAAATATTTTATTGCTATTAGCTGGGTGAACTGTCAGTCCAATATTGCAAGTCAAGCTTTGCACCATTAAAAACAGTTCCATTTTATATTTTGCTGTGACAGCTTCTAGCTTTTCCAGTCTCTCTTCTAACACTTTTAATATCCATCTGTTCATTTTCTTCTCGACATAGATATTAGTGGAGGCTATATAACAAGAGCTGAGAAATATCAAAAGCTATTACTTTGAGCTCTACGTAATGCCTTTTCAAGAAAGTTGTACTTTGCCCTCAGATGTTTTATTTATAAATGCACTGCTCAAAGGATCTTATTCTATCACTACTCAGACCATTTGTCAATGAATACAAATGACTAGATGGATCAGCTTAACATACTTACATATCAAAATTTTATAATACTATTCATACAAATGATTAGTTGGTTTAAAGAAAAGATGGATCAGTATATCCAACTTTACATATATACATATACATATATATATATATATATATATATATATATATATATATATACACACACACACACACATATATATATATATATGTGTGTGTGTGTGTGTGTATATATATATATATATATATATATATATATACATATATATATATATATTTATATATATATATATATATATATATAGATATATATATATGGGTCTACTTTGATTTACTGAAAACTCATTTCACTGAATTTCAAAACACTCAAAAGTCGCTGAAAGCTCAAATCACTGAAAATTCATTTCAGTGAATCACATTTCACTGAATGTACTATTGGGCAAATAAAATGGGGTCTATATCGTTTCAGTGAAAACTCATTTCATCAAAGCTTAATTCATAGACACATATTCACTGAAAGCTCACTTCACTAAAAACCCAATTCACTGAAAACCCATTTCACTGAAACTCATTTCGTTGAAAGGTATATATGGCCTTTTCCCCACTGTTGTGCGATCCTGGAGTTAGTATATAAAGTAAGGGGGGTGGGGGGTAGCCCCCCACATAGTTTAAATATTGTAAAGCATATAGATGGATACTTACAAGTGTAATGAATAAATTCTTCCAGAACAGAACATATAACCAATTTATGTGGGGGGGGGCTTTACCCCCCAGACCCCCCCACACCCCCTCTTACTTAATATACTAACTCCAGGATTGCATAACAGTGGGGAATAGGCCATATATACCTTTCAACTAAATGAGTTTCAGTGAAATGGGTGCTCAGTGAATTGGGTTTTTAGTGAAGTGAGCTTTCAGTGAATATGTGTCTATAAATTAAGCTTCAGTGAAATGAGTTTTCATTGAAATGATATAGACCCAATAAAATGCATATGCCCTTTTTCTCCACTGTAGTGCAATCCTGGAGTTAGTATATATATATATATATATATATATATATATATATATATATATATATATATATAGCGGAGGGGGGGTGGCGTAGCTCCTCCACCTACTTTTGGTTTTATATTGTTAGCTTTCAGTGAAATGAGATTCATAAATATAAAAGCTAAGTAGGTGGGGGTGAGTTTTCAGTGAATGAAAGTAGACCTATATATATATATATATGTATATATATATATATATATATATATATATATATATATATATATATATATATATATATATATATATATATATATATATATATATATATATATATATATGTATATATATATATATATATATATATATATATATATATATATATATAGATAGCTATAAAGATACATAACAGATGTAAAACATATTACTATCTATTATACAGAAAACAAAGTTTGTATAAACCACAGAAGGTAATTATCGCACTAAACAGTAGGACAAGAAAAAAAATATGATGTTTTTTTTTTTATCACTATGTTAATCATAGTAGCAGGTACAGTACAGTTAAGATACTTGTGTGGTGGGATATGGAAATGTTAATCATTATTATCAAGGCAGTTGCACTTAGAGTACTTTCTTTAGTGTGTTCTTGAGGGCATTGGGGACATTGATAAAAAAATAAATGTTCCTCATTACTTGTGGATGTTTATTCCTGTGTTCCTGTGTGTTGGAAAAAGTTTGGATAAAGCCTGTTCTGCTGCAGATAGGATATATGCTGAGATAATTAGCTGATTCTCAATGCCATTTCTCAGTGAGTAGTCTGTGTCTCTGAATTGTAGGACTGTAGTAAATGCTGGATAATGAAGAATTCAGTAGTTTAAAGGCAGGCCTGTTTTTTAGAGAAAGATAACTCCATTTGGTACTAGAAGCAATTTTGATTTTGTAATATGTGAAAAAGTGGCATTGAAATTGTGGACTGGGGTGTATAAACTATAGTAGTTTGGTCTCTTTCTTTTGGATTATGCTTAGGTTTTGCTATGGAGCTGAGTTCAATGAGGGGGAAGGAGTATTCAAATCTAGCTAACAAGACTCCTTTGGCTTTTTCACATTTTGTTTCTGTAGCAAGAAGATCAAAATTGTATAGGCTACCTCAAGTTGTGCCAGTACCTTTTGGCTCTGCGGTTCAATGTGTGGTAAAGAAGAATATTAGATCAAGCTCAAGATATTTTTGCTGAGAAACCTCTGCCACAGCTTATCATTTAGGGTCTGCCAAATGTAAAGGTGAGATGATGTTCAGTCTTTTAGCTGTTACAAATAACATTTCCCAAAAAATAGTTCCATACTCACTTTAAGTCATTTTGAAGAGCAATGCTAATGTTCCTTAGTTCTGTTCTTGTGAACACTAAGTCATTTGCATAAAGAATGCACTTTCAGGTTAGGAAAG
Organism: Protopterus annectens; assembly: GCF_019279795.1. Lineage (NCBI taxonomy): Eukaryota > Metazoa > Chordata > Ceratodontiformes > Protopteridae > Protopterus > Protopterus annectens. Next base: position 1,055,779,951 of record NC_056727.1, on the reverse strand, counting down.
TTCCTGGGTAGATCATTGATACATACAGTAAAAAATATATTGGACTAAATATTGAACCTTGATATTTTTCTCTGACCTGATGTAATGATAGTTGTATTATGTGTGTGCTGCTTTGAGTGCCTTATCTCTGAGGTTGTTTTCAGACATTGCAAGTACCTCATTACACAGTCTGCATCTTTGTCATTTAGCCAGAAGCAAATTGTGTTTAGCACTTGGGAAAATTCTTTTGAGGTCAATAAGAAAAAGAAGCCATAAGTTTTCCATGTTCAATACTGGATAGGGTAGCACTGGTTAATGTGGAAAAGGCTGTAGTGGTTATTTATTTTGGTCTAAATCCATGACATTTTTCTGACATTATATCATATTTAACATGGAAGTCTAGTACTTGTGCAATATTTTCCAGTATGTTGCCATAGTGTATAGGTTTGCTATTGGCCAAAACTCTTCAGGCTCCATTATGCATTTTATTTTGAGGAAGTGAGTGACTGAACATAGTTTGAACAGCTCCAGTTCATATTTAGTGGTGAGGGTTAGATGAAACATATGTGTGAGTGGTCCTGCTCTTATCTTTCTCCTTAAATATAGTATATGTGGAGGGATTGTGTAGAAGCTAGTACTGGAACCAGGTGTTACTTTGTCCAAGTATTCTCTCACTTTTGTACAGTGTATAGTTACAGCTCTTTTTTCCCCTTATTCTCTTATTCTATTATTGTCTTTGCCGCTCCTAAAGAAGAAATGCATTTACTGACTCATATGAGATCATGTAGGCACAGAACACAGCTGTACTCTCAAATATTGAATTACAACAGGGCTGGTAAGAACAGCAAAGGTTTAATCTGAAATTCATTACTTGGCATTCAACTGCTTCAGTTTTAAACAGGACAAAACTTCATATGTATTTTATCCCATTACATACTTAAAGCTGAAATATGTATAACATATCTGAGTACCAAAGATACACACACACACACACACACACACACACACACACACACACACACACACACACACACACACACACACACACACACACACGAGCACAGCTGTTCTGTATTATAACTGCAATGGCCATGTCTGCTATCACAGTCAGATGAAACTGGTTTATTCTTAGCAAACTGAATGGTCTCAGTCTGTAAATCTAGATGAATTTTAAATAATAATGTCAGTTTCTGCCAAAAAAGAATTCATACAGGGCTACATAGCCCAAAATGTTAAGAAGTATCTTTTTACAGATTGATTGTGCATTCATGGAATAACCTTTCCTTAGAATCTGTAGAAGGGAAAACAGCAGAAAAATCAAGCATGCCTGAATGAGAGATGAAAAGCATGCCAGTTGTAAGGTTTATGTATGAGGACAAATTACACTGGTTAAAAAGGAAACACTGTTCAACAGATGAGTAGAGAACATATTAGATTAGAGATTATTAACTAGATATTATATAGAGAAATATCACATTAAATCCATTAAATAGCCATTATATGCCAATGAATGATGCTCTTTAAATTCTATTATATACTCTAGGAATGCAAAGAAAACATGTTAATATTTGTGTAAGTATATTACATTACACTGTCTACCTCAATATCTCATACAAGTCTATTCAACAACTTGTATATGCACTGACTACTTAGTTTAAGATATACTACCACATTACCACCTAAAGGTCATAATTGCAATCAGAGTAGTTTGTACATCAGTAAAAGCTGTTATGTGTGTCTTGTGTCATGTACCTTTTTACATCAATCACTGAATTAAGTATTCATTGATCCCCACATTTCTCTCTCTTTTGATTACTATATTACTTCTGCATCAAAGACAGAAGTATAGAATGCAAAATACGCTAATTTACTTTGTTACTGGCGCATTCATTCAAAGAAAATGATTTCATCAGTGTTATTTGTTTGTTCATTTTTGTACACTATATCCTACACTGCTTAACAGGTAAATTCCTTCTATTTCCAAACATATTTTTGTGCTGAACACTTGCACAAATTCATCATGTGGGCATATGCTCTATTCCATTAAATTTAAAACTCACTATTACTACATATACATACACCTGATTCACAAGTTATGCTCCCATTTCTGTATCAGTCTGAAATGGTTTTCTGTTTCTGGTCTGTGTGTGTGTGTGTGTGTGTGTGTGTGTGTGTGTGTGTGTGTGTGTGTGTGTGTGTGTGTGTGTGTGTGTGTGTGTGTGTGTGTGTGTGTGTGTGTGTGTGTGTGTGTGTGTGTGTGTGTGTGTGTGTGTGTGTGTGTGTGTGTGTGTGTGTGTGTGTGTGCCATGATATTACTTGGGATTCCTGTAATATAATGTTGTCTCACTGAAAACTTAAAATCTGAACTTCTTCCTTTAAATTTCTTCTTCACGAGTATAATATTATGCCATTAATTATCACTTTTGTGTTCAATATGAATTATTAGATTTATGTTAAATTTCAGCATGTATATTTTTTACATCAATTGTGTCATCTGATTGTTGTCTGAAATAAGTCTGCTGTGACTGCAATTACTGCAACAGAAGATCAGGACAGTTACCTGACTGATACACTTCTCTTGTCCAAACACTGGTATTTTAAAGACACTTGACTGCTATAATCTGTTAATGAGAATAACAGAAAAAAAATTACCAGAGAAAAAGAGTTTTGATTATCGTAACAAATGTGAGTTGTAGTTAATATTTCCTTAATGATAAACTAGGCAAACGGTTTGCAAAGGCCCAAGGAATTACTTACAGGGTACTAGTCAGTGAATACAGTCTTTAATATTCTGAAAAGTAAAAATATATGTCGCAAAAAGATTATTCTCATAGGCGCAGTTACTATATGTTAAATGTATAATTTTTCTGATGTTTTACTTCTTCATTTTAAACTGTCTCGTCAAATTAATATTGCATTGAAAGATTTCTTCATTGTCTGTTATTGCAAAGAACACTCTACTTTTCAAGGATATCTTCATTTATTAGTCTATACCTAATGCTGGCATTGTACCTGATTTTTACTTTTGTCGAATGTTGATTATTACTGAATCCTTCAGACATGAGAACATAATTCATTTATCTCTGCCATTGCCACATTTTTCTAGAATATTCATATAATTCTTTCTTTAACTTTGTATCTTGTCTTGTTCGGAAATAAATCACATGATCTTGCTCTGCTAGTTTCTGTATTCTTATAGTCTCAACATATACTTGTCACTGTTAACCTAAGATACTGTTCCAACTAATCTGTAAGTAACTTCAGTTTTACTTATCTGAGCTACAGTTTGAACTATTTGCACAATTATGAACTTATATTTTCTGCTTAAGTTTTAAAATCATATTTTATACTGTGATGCATTCTGTTACAATTTTGTTCATTCTAATTAACTAATTCCATAACAATAACTCTGCTAATATATAATAATAACATTTATTGAATGCTTTAAATGTTTTGCATTTTTAAATAATGGATTCTCTGGTCATTTCATGCAGTTATTAACTATGTAGCTGTCATTTTGGATACACTTTTCTTATTGAAGTTATTATTTAAAGCTTATGTTATCTTTTCTTTCCATGTTCCCCAGTCACATGGGCTGTATCTTGTACAAACTAGCTCTTTTAAAATGATAAGAGATAAACAAATGATAAATGAACTTTGCCTGTAGGAAGATGTTTGTGCTAGAATTATATGCTGTCATTTCAAAAACATCATAAAAGTTTGCCTTAGCATACCTAAATACCTCTGCAGCCAAATAGACAAGAGATAGTCTGCAACTAAATAAAATGATAAGCTGAAATGAAGTGTAATGAGAGTATGAAAAAGATGAATCCACGTGATTCTGTGTTATATGTGGAAAAGACTGCTTATGCATTAGTCACTGATCCACTGTTTTATTATTACTGCATCTTGGTTTAAACTGTACTCGTTATGCTTATTTGGAAGTAATAAGCCTTTGGCAGTTGTGCTAATTTTATTTTATGTTTCTCCATCTGTGCTTTCCCTGGAAAACAAAAATTATGCCACCAGTGGGTACAGCAGGTTGATAAATATTGTATACAAAAAGTTATTTTTTAATCTCTGTGAGGTTTTTAATTGAATTAATGTCTTTGTGAAAAGGTCAGGTAGAATAAATCCATAAACTGGCATTGCAAGGTGACCCCTATGAAGTGTGGTGTTTGCTGATTACAGAGCTGTAGCATTTTTGTTCTATTTACCCTCTGTTGGTTTCAAGTAAAACTTGCTCACTTCCAAAATAAGAATGCACTGCAACTTGATAGGATAGATATGCAGTAGAACAAAAGGCAGGCATAAACATAAACAAAAATAGACTATCTTTATGAAAGTACAAACTGAATTAAATGTAGACAGACATTATATAAGCTCCATTTTATTTCTCTGCTGCCCAAGTATTAGCATGACAAGTTCAGCCATAGTAAATTAGCTTCATCCACTCTTTGCAGCTCTTAACTATATAATAATACTGGCTTCATGAACTACTAACTGCTGGAGTAATAAACATAAATAGGTCCATCCTCTTATGAAGGTCTGTGATAAACTTGCAAGAATAAGCGAGAATAGCTATCTAGAAGAAAGAAGATTTTATAACTGGCTCTTCAACCTGCATAGCACTTGGACAGAATTTCAAGTTATTAACACTGAATATACATGCATATCTGTCCATGCATGAATTCTCAGAAATACATATAGAAGACCACCCCCCACACATATGCTCATTCAGATGCACAATGCCAGTAGCATACCAACAATTGCAGTGCAATTTCTCTTCAACTTAGAGGCATCTCTGTAGCACAGAAAGGGCATACAAGATAATTATTCTCCAAATAGAACCTACACATGTCAACAACTGGTGCTAAAAAAAAAAAAAAAACGAGTTAAAAATCAAATACTAAACATGCAATGTCGCTTCATTTATTTTATACTATAGATAAAGTGTGGTGAGAGAACTTGGAAGATAAGGAGATGATTCAATGTGATGAGCTGATTGTGAACAATGTTACCTACACTGAGGCTGAAGATAAAGTCAACTACTGACTGATACATTTATTTCTAACTTTACTACTCTCTCCTATCCATCTGTCCCTCAAGATATACCTGAAATTGGCTCACCTCTAGTTATCACTCAAGAACAAGTCCTAAAAGAGGGATGTATAATGTTTGCTACTACAGTTGTCTCAACGGGGTCTTTGATGCATAATGTTTGAAAGTAAAATTATATTAATTTGGTTTATTTTTCATTTATGCAAATGTAAGATTGATTATGTCATACACAATAATTTAATAAAGATTTTTATGTTTAAAAAAAAAGACCAAGTCCTAAAAGTGCTATCAAAAGCTAAAAATACTGCATTGATGGGTCTTGGTAATATCCATGGATACATGTTAAACAGAATAAAGTACAATTTAGCTATATCCCAAGCAACATTGTCCATTCTCAGCCTCCATACAGATCCTGTACTAAGCGAATGAAGAACAGCTACAGTCACTCCCCTGCATAAAGGAGGACCTTCCACAGACCCAGGCAATTACAAACTCATAGGTCTGACCAGCTTCATATGCAAAGCCATAGAAAGACTTATGATAGAATTTATCAGTCACGACATAGGGAACATCTAAACTCTGGACCTGTCTCAGTTTGGATTCATCAAGAGCAGGTCATCTTTACTCAACCTGGTTGATATTTTTGGAAAAGCTCACCAAAGCAATGGATAAAGGCAAAATGGTATACACCACATAATTTGGCCTGGCCAAAGCTTTAAAAATAATTCTCCACTCAGGCATAGTAGAAAATCTAAATAAACAGGGAATAAATCCCTAGGTCCCCCTTTGGATTTACAACTGACTCACAAGTAGGACAGATAATCAAAAATGGGGGAAGTTACCTCCCAAAAGAGGCTAGTCACCAGTGGAGTCACCAGGGTTTAGTGCTGGGAACTCTCCTGTTTGGCATTTACTTTTCTAAAGTAAAAGTCAATATCAAATAGCTCAGGCTGACTAAGTTTACAGATGCCTATAAGCTAGAAACAGTCATTGAATCTCCAAATGAGTCAGGCATCATGCAGGAAGGTTTGTCCCAAATTAATAACTGGTGCCAAAACCATGGACTGAAGCTAAATGCCAAAAAATGCATTACTGTATCATTTGTGAAGTCATCTACCTCAGGGAACTACCACATTGACAATGTACTCCTAAGGGTTGACTCAGTTGTTCAAGATTTGGGAACATATGTGGACAGTGACCTAACTTTTGGCCAAAATGTGTCCATTGTTGTAAGAAAGTCCGTCTGTATTGCACAGCTTATAAACTAAGGAACTGTGTCTAGATCTAAGAATGTCATTGCACCCCCCCCCCCCACTTAGCTGTTATTAGGCCAATCACTGAGTATAATTCCCCGTTTGGAATGTGTCTGTCCAGATGCATGCAACAACTGGAACACCCACATAGATACCTTAATAAAAGGGTACAAGCCCTAAACAGCTTGTCTTACCTGGACCAACTCAAAGCCCTGGCACTATACTCGGTATCTTACAGATTGGTAAGAGGTGACCTGTATCTGGCATATAAGTAAGGTTGCCACCCGTCCCGTTGTCAGCAGGACACTCATGGGTTAAGCCACCTTATCCCGTTGCCTGCTGTATCAAGTAATGGGACCTGAAAAGTCCCGCTTTTGGCTCGCACTGAATTGCCATGGAAAAGTCTCAATTACTTCCGGCTTTTCATGGCAGATTCAGTTATGTCACCAACCCGGACCTGCAGGCAAAGCTGCTGCCTGTTAGGTCCGGGTGATTTAATTTGTGCAGCAATTGACTGCAATTCACGAAGGGGTGGGGATTGGGGCCGGAAGAGCCCTGCAGAGATCCCGGCTGTAGGGGCGCTTTGTTTTAAGCGCTTCTACAGCCACTAAAAAAAAATACCGAGATTTTTTTTTTTTTTATAACAAGCAATCCAGCCAGCCAGCCAGCCATCCTCCTCCAGCCAGCCATCCTCCTCCTCCAGCCAGCCAGCCAACCAACCATCCTCCTCCTCCAGCCAGCAAGCCAGCCAGCCATCCTCCTCCAGCCAGCCAGCCATCCTCCTCCTCCATCCATCCATCCAGCCAGCCAGCCAGCCAGCCAGCCAACCATCCTCCATCCAGCCAGCCATCCACCTCCTCCATCCAGCCAGCCAGCTATCCTCCTCCTCCATCCATCCATCCATCCATCCATCCATCCATCCATCCATCCAGCCAGCCATCCAGCCAGCCATCCTCCTCCATCCATCCAGCCAGCCAGCCAGCCAGCCATCCTCCTCCTCCATCCATCCATCCATCCATCCATCCATCCATCCATCCAGCCAGCCATCCTCTTCCTCCATCCATCCATCCAGCCAGCCAGCCATCCTCCATCCATCCAGCCAACCATCCAGCCATCCTCCATCCATCTAGCCAGCCTGCCATCCATGCAGCTAGCCATCCATCCATTCATTCATGCAGCCAGTCATCCATCCAGCCAGGCATCCATCCATCAAGCCATCCATCCATCCAGCAGCTACTCCCACCAACCAGCTAGCTGCTCCAGCCAGCCATCCATCCAGCCCCCAGCCATTCATGCAGCCAGACATGCATCCATTCATTCAGCCATCCATCCATCAAGCCATCAATTCAGTCATTCATCCATCCAGCTGCTACTCCCACCAACCAGCTAGCTACTCCAGCAGCCATCCATCGTACCCATAACAGCATCTCCTTCACCACTCTGGTGGTGACATCACAGTAGAGGGTGTGGCCAGTTTCATATTGGCCACACCCCCATGCCCCACTTTGGCCCACTTAAAAGGTGGCAACCCTACATATAAGGCATCCACCAGCCCATTACTGATGGAGTTAATGTACATCAGCAAGACCAATTGTATCAGGAATACTTAATCTAAGGATCTAAGCATCTTCTGCAACATCAACAGAACAGTTTGGAGAGGCAGGTATATCTCACAGCAGATACTGCTGCTCTGGAATGAACTGTCCACCCACATAAAACAGAGCTTATCCCTGTCCATATTCAAGTGCAACCTAGAATATGAGTGGGAAACAGAAAAATTATCCCAGAAATGCCCTATGAACTACTAATTAACAGAGGCAGCTTCTAAATTCTTTATCACATGCACGGGTCCCCCAAGTTATCTGTGGTATGATCCCAGTTATTCCCATTAGGGGTACTTTGTATTTATTGATCATGGGATGGTTAAAGTCAATGTATAACCAAATGGGATAGGTTATATCGAGCACAAAAAGGGAAACTGTCTAGGCTTAAAGCAGCCTGCCAATGCAACTAGCCTAGTCTAGTATTTACCTATGAACCTTTGAACCTATAATCTCCTTGCATCTGAGTATCATGTTGCAATAGTGGTTACAAAATCTTTTTACTTTGCACAGCTTATTGCAAAAGGTATTTCATCTAGACCCTAAGTTCCTCACTCCTCTAGATTCCTCATTGATCAGTCCTATTATTGAATACAATGCCCCTTTGAACTGTATCTTATTTTGCATATTGAATGACTAGAAAGACTCCAGAGGTCAACATATTAAGCAACTGGAAAAACTCCAGAGGATCCTAACTAAAATGTTCACAGGCTCAAAAGTAAAGAGCTACAAAGTGAGTCTCAAAACATTGAGATCTGTGCCTTGGCCTTTTGAGACATTAGGGATCCATATATTCCAAGACCTCTTATAGCTCCACAAATCAAATACTCCCACTAACACTAGAACCAGAGATCTGAACTAAATTCAGCAAATATACAAAACATAGTGGGAAGATAAATTTGTCACATTATGCTTACCCATTCTCTATGACAAACTTCTACTCCAAAGTAAGCAATGTACTGCCCTATCTTCCTTCAAAAATAAGTTAAATAACCGATGTGTACCCACTAAGTCAAGCCTGACATGAATAGTCTGTTGCTCTTTGAAAAACAAAGTAAGGTCTTGGGGGGGGGGTACTGGCAAGGCATATATATATATATATATATATATATATATATATATATATATATATACACACACACACACACACACACACACACACACACACACACACACACACACACACACACAGGGCTTTAGTGGTCTTGCATTTTCTATGATCTTGTTCCTTTAGCTTCAAAATATAAACACTTTAGCTGCTTTGATAGTACATAGACTTTGGTTACATTTTGTGTATTGCCTGTATTGTCACACTTTTCTTAACAGATATAAACAGCATACATACTCAGACTGAAATCATCTGTGAGGAACGAGAAATTACACACACAAGTTGCTCTATTTGTGCATTGTGCGCTCATATGCATTCTTTTCATTTTGGGCCACAACATAGGATGCAAAGTATTCACACTAGATATCAAAAATGAAGATATCTAACGTAGAAATATGGGCTACCTTCAAAGTAGCAGTGAAGACTGCTGGCTCTGAACAGTAAATATTACATAATAATATTGATTTTATCTTCCCTTCTCCTATTTTCCTTATCTGTACAACAAGTTGGGTGTGGATGCTATACCCTCTAAAACAAACTAACTAAAGTCTGCTCCTGACACATTCAAAAGAGGATCAAACTAAATGCCATACAATGTAGCATCATTTTATTTATTTTATTTTATTTTGACATTTGCTAACCAGGTTTACCTGACTGAGCATGCATGAACCCTTTTTCAGCAGAGGCCAAGTGAGAAAAGCTCCATACAGTAAAAATCAGAAATCATAGTAGTTGCAATGCAATCACAAATAAAATACATAGGTACATAATAACATAGGCGGTGTAGTTAGTATACTTACATATACATCTCAAGAGTCATTATGTTTTACATAATATCATACATTCACTTCAGGAAGCAGATACAACCTGCATTTTACTGCATTGAAAGCATTGTTTTACCATATGAATCAGTGATCAGGGATCTGGCCACATGACTTGATAGCTCCCTCACCTTTCACTTTTACACAGTGACTGTAGTTAGAAACTTCTTCTGCATTTCACAACTAAATGCCATGGACATCTCTTCTAAAACCAAGGAAATCATTGTCCCTCTGTATTCTGTCCTTGTTAGACCTATTAGTGAATATAGTGCACCTTTCAGCATGTACCTTAATAAATATATTACAAGATTCAAAAGCAAAAAAAAAAAAAAAAAGCACCGATGTCGCTAACTTGAGGGATCTCTGGTCACAAAAAATCTTGGCTACAAAGAGAGATTGAAGTTGTTGATCCTATACTCATTGCTGTACAGGTTTCTGAGGGGATACCTGTGTCTACTTTACCGGGCCCTTAGGGATCTAATTATTCTTAACCTCCTTTAAAATGACAAGTCAAATTGTGAAGCCAACACCAGAACCAGAAATCTAAACATTTATCAATAAAATAATGAAACTAGGTAGAGAGATAGGTTCATTACCCTCCACCTGATTCCCTGATATCCTAAGCATGCACCTTGGACAACTGGATGGCTGTCTTTAAATTTTCAGCAGGACTTACAGACATCATCTTCTTTGCTAAAGGTGGTAGAGCCCGAGGGTGAGTATTAATGAATTGCACATGGCCTCTGGTCTGACTTGCCTTGTATATTCTATGATACTATGATCCTATATCCTGCCAAGAGTATAGAGTTCATAATCACAGTTAACAATCTGAATGATAAGCAGCAATGCTCAATAAAAGCCACTAGTTATGAATACCTTGATGAGAAAATGACTCTCGTATCTTGACATATTTTTACACAAATTGTGTTCATAAGGTATGGTTTAAATATATTATTATATCAGACAAATAAGCAGGGTAACATAAAATTGTAAAATTGTTTTATTTCTAGAACATTAGAATACAAAATTGTTGTACCTGTTAGAGGTGATGCTGGTTTTAGCACCACTGCCAGTTTAATTATAATTATTTTAGAATTGGTATTTTTTCTGACAATGATAACATTATACAATGACTGCAATTTGCTTTTTTTGATATGATATTGCAGTTGTTTAAAAATATATATTTTGTCTAGCAATGATAACATTATTCCATGAATGCTATGCCATTTTTGATCTGACTGGAAATTTGATGCATCTCTGGACTGAATTTAAAACTGGTCCAGTAGGATCAGAGATCTGCCCTGATCAACAAATACAAATAAGTAAAAATATATGCAAACATACATACATACATACATATGTACACACACACACACATACACACACACACACACACACACACACACACACACACACACACACACACACGCACACACAAAATGACTATATTTACATGATCTTATATGATGTAAGACAGGCCATTTGTCAGTAGGAAAGTTGTTTAGGTTTTAGTGAACTTTCCAACAGATCTATGAAATACTTCTTAGCACACTATAATATGAAACTTGTGTTTCTGCAAAATAGGGAAATTATACATTTATTTTAATACTTTCAAACAACCCTCAAAATGCAATAACCATGGATGCCAAATGCCAGTTGTTACTAGGAAATGTATTTCAGATGACCTCATTCATATATAGCAGATGCGGCTTTGATCAGATTCATGCAGATATGCATCTATTCCTGAAGTAGATAACTGCTGAAGCAGACACACATTTATATCTCTGGATGTTGTCATGCTTTCCAGCCACTCTACTGTACTCTTTCCCTATTGCGATAGTGAACTTGCATGGGGCAACCCATAAAGTATTGCTTCCAAGTCCATCATTGAGTTATTAAATCAGATATAAAAAAATGATCATATTGCCATAGCCTTTCACAAACAGATGTAAATAGCTCATGAAACATTCAACTAACATTGGCTGTTTCACTGCATGCACTTACTATTTCATGTCTAATTGCAGATGATATATTGATCTGTAGTAGAGGATATAGCATTATAAAGATATTAATTATAATTAGGGAAAATACAATTCATAACCTCTAGTAGAAACAGTTTTGAATATCTACTACCCTCTGTATTGACAGAGCACTCTTCTGAAATTATTTTTTTGTTCACTCTGGACATTTGAAATAGTTTTTTTTTTTTTTTCGCCATTCTGGACACCTTGTATAATTATTAAGGTTCAAGACCAATCTACTGTCATATGATATTCAGTATGAAAAAAATATGTTGAGTTCCATTTTATGCCAGAGACAGCAATGCCACCATCTTGGTCAACCTATTCAGCCACAATACTATGCTTGCATTTTGTTTTCTTACATGTCCTGTTAAGTTTTTAGTCAACACAATCCTTATATACCAAGCTTGCCATTGTTCTTGTTTTGATGCAGATATAACATTTTAGCCTATGGTAATAATGCTGAGAACACAGATGTATAGCTTAAGGTGCCTGCATGCTACCCACCTGTTGTTTTTTTTTTACTACTCTGTTGTACATGCATACATAGATTTATACTGCACTGTTAAGGACTATATTAAAAATATTCTATTTTCCACAATTTTTAACATCAGTCTTGAATAACTCCTTGAAGGAATATGCCATGCTGACTGTCTAAATGTCCGCAAGTTCTAATGCATTTCATGTCACATTTGATATCTTGCAGAGCATGACAATATTCATGACTTCTTGTGTAGACATCATAAGTATCTGCAGCAACATTTATAATAACCACCTACATAAGGTACCATTTTCTTCTTACAACTTTGAAGATGGATGACTAGAGTCATAAAAATCTCTGGTAGCCTGTCCCCAAAATAATACATAACATAATACCACATGTTGCATATTTCTGCACCAGTTTCACATCAGTAATACTTTGCACGCTGACACAGTTACGTACAGTCAAGATATTTTTCGTTGCTTTGTTGCAGAGATAGAAAGTAAGCCTTTGCACTTATCCATGCTGATATAGTTAGTCATAGACTCCACATAAGAAAAAAAAAAGTAGTATATGGGAATGTTACTTGTAATATGGCCATGGTAGTCCATTTGCTAAAGCTGTGTCATGGTAGGAACATAACTCCTATCCACAGGCCTAGAGCACATTCAAGAGATCCAGTACAAAACAAATGACATGGCTTCAATATCATCCTCACTAGGAGTGATAGAATATGCACAACGGTGATGCCCACATCTTTTATTACTGATGTTAGGAATCCATCATTGGTCCTTTAGTTTATTATTCTTTTCCAAGTCCATGTCCCCTAGGCCAACCTTCCCCATCTGTGCTTAATACTGAGGTTGCCATAAATTTTATGCATCCCAGTAGTGCTTGTCTGTCTGTGTAGAGCAAAGGATGTAGCACTGGCTACATGCTCAAATTTCTTCTCAGCTCTTTTGTAGACATCAGAACATGGAAAGAACATGATTAAGACGGTGTCTGGTCTGCATCTCATTTTTCAAAGTAACTGCACTGTTGCTCAAAACAGAATCATTAAATGCACTGTACATTGCCTGACACAATGTTAGCCTCATGCTGTGACATGGTAAACTTTCCTAAAGAGCATGTTTCTTTAAATTTAACACGTAGATGTGTAAGCAATGTATGCCATGACTACTTTTAAACAGACTGCACCAACTGTCTACTGTTAGGAACACTATTACAATCATTTTATATATATATATATATATATATATATATATATATATATATATATATATATACATATATACATATATATATATATATATATATATATATATATATATATATATATATATATAATGTCTCAAATCCTATTGTCTTGATAATCTGTATAATCCAAAATGGGAGACGTTGGGCCTTTCAAATGTCCAGATTTTCACAGAATGTTGAGATTTTTGCCTCATATTTTTGGTCGATTTCTTATAAAACTATGTTTTTCTCGCAAATCTTTGGCAAATAATTGAAGACTGAAGTCAAAAAATAATAGCATGGCAGATATTTCAGTTTCAGACTTTACATCCTTCAGAAAATGAATGTTAATGCAATCCTGTTATTCTATTAATTTTCTATGTTTGTAATAGCAATATTTAAAATTGCTCCTATTTTTTGGCCTTTATCATCATTTAGGGCTTTGTGCAGATGTCTTGCACTAAGAGGTTGAGAGGTATGCTTGACTGTGGAAGTAAAAGCTGAAAATGTGGAAAGCTCTCCTCCTTGCAATGGAACACCATTGACTGCACTACTACAAGTGTCATGCATCATAGATAGCATCACACTCATTCACCAAGCATCAATAACAAAGGAACTCAAGACGCATGCATGGTATGTCCTTCACTGCACAGCCCACCACCCATCTGTCTGACATGATTTTCTAATGTGTGATTTGAAGAAACCATGCATGGATAATTTTTTGCCTCCAAGATAAACTATAGTAAGCAACTTACAAACAATGTATGGTGATGTATGGCGATGTATGTTATGTTCAGTCATTAAACGATGTATGGCGATGTATGTTATGTTCAGTCATTAAATGGTCACCATAAATGACTTGATAATCACTTTTCTGTGCAAAAGAGACAATGTATTGTGATATTTTGGGGAATATTTTACACTAAAATGCAGAACTGTGGGCACCTATCAAACATACAGCTATGGTACAGTCTTCTCTCATATATAAATCACAGGAAAGTTATGGTGTTCTTAAGCAATTTTCATAACACTACACTGCAATTTTGACAAAAGTCCCTATTTAAAAAAAAAAAAAATATATATATATATATATATATATATATATATATATATCTGCAATCTATCTATCTACATCTTTCTTTCAATACATAGATATAGAGCTCTCTCTCCTTATATATGTATGTCTGTGACTGTATGTGTGAGTCAGTGTGTGTCTATATCTATATAGCTATATATATATATATATATATATATATATATATATATATATACAAAAACAACTCCAGTACTCAATGCAAAAGTCAATATACAGAGGTATAATGTGCCGCTGTAGATTTCCATAGACATCCAGCTTATATCCAACTTATGTCTAGCTTGTATCCATACAATAGACGCATAAATGCAGACAAAAATGAGATAAACACCAAATGAGTATTTAATTGCTAAAATGGCAGAAAGTCATGCACAGATTGGTTTCACCACATGGCGTCATCACTGTGAGACAATAAAGAATGATTTCATCTCTAAATAAAGCATACAATTAAAGATACAGTGCAAATCCTACACATTAACAAACCCAAATATTTGGTGTATATTATAAAATGTCCAAAAAATCAATCAAAAATAACCCATAGATAACCTAAGAAAATCAATATCTAATAGATATGTCTACATAAATATTATTTATGTTACAAAAATGCCCTAAACTGCTAAAATAAATTATATATTATCAAAGGCTGTTTTATATAATTGAATTGTCAGTTATTTGAAGGAATTTTTTGTGTGTCACTGTCATTTTAAATTGATTAATTATGATGTCATAGGACTTTCAGTATTTAAATGTAGATTGAAGAATGTTCTGGTTTTATTTCTGATGAAGTCTCTTAGGAGATGAAAGCGCTAAAATGGTTCATTAAACTCAGTATTTTATACAGTATTGTACTCCGTTCTTGTTCATATCAGTTTCCGTTTTTTTTTGGTTTTGGATATATTATCAAAACTATATTATTTACCAATAATCATTAAGTCCAGGTTTAAATAATGTTCCCAAATTAATGATCTACATATGTTCCTTACGTGACAAAATATTATGTCTCTGTAAATTAGTCAGTCCTTCTCCCGTTACTAAATCAATACCCAAAAAAATAAAATGTGCAATATTATGTTTTAAAACATGTTTGTATAAAGCACTGCAAGACAGTCTACAGTTAATATCACTCATATGAAGTGCAATCCATTGTTTAAATGTTTTCGATATTTGTCCCACATAAAATGATCTGCTCTGGCAAACAGCCAAATAAACTACCCACTCAGTAGAACAATTCTACCTAATACAGAGAGAACATTTGATAAGGCCTTCTGTTTCTCCTTTTTCCCCTTCAAAAAAAAGGGAAAAAAGAAAAAAAAATATATAGAGTATATTTCAGAGCATTTATTATAACTGTAATTGCCTTAATATTGCTACACCTCAAGTGCTCTCAGTTGCACTACATCTGATGTGTTTGTGTGTTTTAGCTGCTTTTCTGTATATATAGACTTCTCTGTTTCTTTAAGTAAATAAGCTCTGCAAAGTTGTTTTATTGCATTCCTGCCTGTAGTTCTGAGTTTTGTTTTGCACTGTTAAAGTTTGTTTTTGCTTAGTTTAACTGGTAGGCTACACACTCAAGTGTGCTAGCTGAATAAAAGCATTTACTGTGTTTCTGTACCTAATTTCTGCTACTCTGTAAAAAAAAAATAAAAATCCTTGTTTCCCGCCTTTACTGAACTAGAATAGTCCAGTCTTCAGGTATTGCTAATCTCTGGGCTGTGTCATAGTTCCTGTGTTGCCGATATCCTTATTTGGATAGGGGGAAGCTTATTTGTTCACCAGTGAGAGTAGGGAGCTCTGAGCAGCCTATCTGTCCCTTTAGGAGTGGTTCCAGCCCAGTGACCTGTAGCTTATTGGCCATTTTGGGCCATTTCCTATCTCTTCTAACCCGCTGCTTTAAAGCCAGCTTTAGTGCGCTTTTGCACTTGAAATTTAAAGTTTGTCCTGTTTGTTGCATTTACCTGTTGAGGCTACACACTCAAGTGCGCTAGCCTATGTTACATATTTATTGCATTTTCCTGCTGTTTGTTGCAAAAATAGAAAGAAAAACAAAAAAAAAATTATCCTTATTTCCCACCTTTCCTGACCTAGAGTAGTCCAAATACAGGCGTTGCTGTATTCTGGACTTTTGGAAAGTTCCTGTGTTGCCCATTTCCTTTCTTGCATAAAGGGGGGCTTCTTTGTTCACAAGTGGCAGTGGGGAGCTTAGAGCAGCCTATCTATCCATGGAGGAGTGCTCCCAGCACAATAATCTGGTAGTCTATTGGCCGTTTTGGGCCAGTTTCTAGCTCTTTCAAGTCCCCCTGTATAAAACCCGCTTTGGAGCGGTTTTTACTCTTGTTACTACTCAGCCAAGCTCCTTGTGGTGCTGCAGAGTGGTGCTAGCAGCAGAGAGGCCAAAAAAATTGACTGCTAACCTGATAAAAGTGTTTTTTTTTTCTGCTACTACCTGGGCGACTGTCTGATCTAGCTAAACTGCAAGTATTTCTGCTTGTTGAACTGTTTTAAACTGTTTAAAGTTGTTTTTGCACCTGTACTTTTAAAGTTTGTCCTGTTTGTTGCATTTACCTGTTGAGGCTACACACTCAAGTGCGCTAGCCTGTGTTACATATTTATTGCATTTTCCTACTGTTTGTTGCAAAAAAAGGAAAAAAAAAATGATCCTTGTTTCCAGTCTTTTCTGACCTAGAGTAGTCCAAATACAGGCTTTGCTGTATTCTGGACTTTTGGAAAGTTCCTGTGTTGCCCATTTCCTTTCTTGGATAAAGGGAGGCTTCTTTGTTCACCAGTGGCAGTGAGGAGCTTAGAGCAGCCTATCTATCCCTGGAGGAGTGTTCCCAGCACAAGAATCTTGTAGTCTATTGGCCGTTTTGGGCCAATTTCTAGCTCTTTCAAGTCCCCCTGTATAAAACCCGCTTTGGCGCGGTTTTTGCATTTGTTACTACTCAGCCAAGCTCCTAGTGGTCCCGCAGAGTGGTGCTAGCAGCAGAGAGGCTAAAAGAGCGACTGCTAACCTGATAAAAGTGTTTTTTTCCTGCTACTACCTGGGCGACTGTCCGATCTAGCTAAACTGCAAGTATTTCTGCTTCTTGAACTGTTTTAAACTGTTTAAAGTTGTTTTTGCACCTGCACTTTTTAAGTTTGCCATGTTTGTTGCATTTACCTGTTGAGGCTGCACACTCAAGTGCGCTAGCCTGTGTTACATATTTATTGCATTTTCCTGCTGTTTGTTGCAAAAAGAAAAAAAAAATTATCCTTGTTTCCCGTCTTTCCTGACCTAGAGTAGTCCAAATACAGGCTTTGCTGTATTCTGGACTTTTGGAAAGTTCCTGTGTTGCCCATTTCCTTTCTTGGATAAAGGGAGGCTTCTTTGTTCACCAGTGGCAGTGGGGAGCTTAGAGCAGCCTATCTATCCCTTGAGGAGTGTTCCCAGCACAAGAATCTGGTAGTCTATTGGCCATTTTGGGCCAATTTCTAGCTCTTTCAAGTCCCCCTGTATAAAACCTGCTTTAGCGCGGCTTTGTGCGATTTTGCGCATAGCGCAGCATCGGGCAACAACGCTTAATTGGGTTTAAACCATTCTTGGCTCCACAAAGTCTGCTCTTCACTTTTTCCCTTAGAACTGATCTAGATCTCATAATAAACACCCTATTCCTAATCTAAAGCCTGGCACTTGCTCACTAAAGCAATTATGTAAGTCAGCACTAAAAAATTAAAAGCCCTACACCCTCACAAACTCCCCTTGAGTACCTTGTTCCCCATTGGCCCTTTTTTCAATTGTAAAGGAATTCCCAATACTATTCTAGCATGTCCAAAGGTTAGTTGTAAATCTCCTCTCTGGTCCAGCTGGTGAATCTGGGAATCTTGAGGCAATGTTACAACTGCGGAGAAAACACAAAAAAGCCAGCAAGATGGTTTCACCATTTAATATAAGGCAAAAAGCGGACAAACATGTCCTGTATCAAATCCTCATACTAGTTTCGGCACCAGCCTTCATCAGTGAGAAAAAATTGTTAAACAATACAATGCCAACGTCAGTATAAATACTATGATACACCAATAAGAAAGAAGACATTCTCATAAAGCTCCTGAATCACATTTAAAGCAATATGGCACACTTAATTCTAATGCCTATAACAATGCATGTGTGATTATAACTATTAGCTCATGCTGGATAAAGTGATCTAAAACAGATACACAATTAATGGTAGTCAACATAATGGTCAATATAATCCTAAATGCAATATATTATTGAATAATCAGATATGACATGGTAATCATATACATTATAAATGGTCATTGAGACCAGGAGGAAAAAGGGCTCCTAAATGTGTAATCCAGTATCTTTCTTTGTGGCTTAAAATACCTTGCCATCCTGTTTGGTTTTGCCTGTTACCTGTAATTTTGTCTATAATAATAAACATAAACTTGGCACTGGGATGTTTGACTGTATGTAAATATAATGCATTAGAGGTTTTATGATTACGAATATCACTACGGTGTTCCCCAATTCTAATACGTACTGAACGTGATGTCTTGCCAACGTAAAATGACTTGCATTGGCATGTAGCCAGATATATAACCCAGCTAGTGGAACAATTGCCAAAAACTTTTATGTCATATACTTTGCTGGTATTGGAGCTCGTGAATTGTTTAAGCTAATTAACTTGAACACAGGATATACAGTGTCCACATCTAAATGTTCCCAGTAACTCATCCCCCATGATTGTAAGTTGTTTATATAAAGCTGCCCCGCTTTCTCTATGTTTATAATGGGAAAACAAGGTGCCCAACGTTTTGCCACGTCTAAAAGAAAATGAGCACTGATTGTCTAAAATTCCCCTCAAAAAATCATTTGCTAATAGGATGTTCCAATTTTGATTGACCGCTTGCCTGACTGTTTGTTGATTTTTACCTAATGTAGTAATCAGTCTAATCTTAGGGCTATTATTATTAAGACTGTTACAACTGCCTCATGTACACAGACAACCCTCTCCTCCTCCCAACAAATTCCAACACATGTGAGAGATGCAACCATATAGCCAAACTGGAGGCTAAGCTCTCTCAACTCAGTACTGGCATAACCAGTCAGGAGGAGAAGGAAACCACACTCACTACAATTCCAGTCTCACATAGACCTACCACGACAGCAAATCAAACACATAAACACACAAAAACATACTCGGAGGCTCTAAGTAGAAATCTGCCTAAGCAACAGAGACCTCCAAAGCAGACACCAAAGCAACTGCTACCCCAAAACAAAACACATGCAACACATAGCTCACAAAGCCAGTGTGCCGAACAGTCACAGCCCTTAAGGCTAAACAACACACCTGATGCACTTGTAATAGGTGACTCTATCGTCAGGCACACTGACGTCTCGCTCACCAGGCTGAACAAGGAGAAGGTCACGGTGAGCTGTCTGTCAGGCGCTAGGATCCGCCACATAACAGAAGCACTCAGGTCACTCCAAGGCAAGTACAAATATGACTCAGTCATTGTCCATGCTGGTGTGAATGACCTGAGACGTACCTCCCTGGACTACATGAAAAGAGACATAGAGGAGCTCTCTGAGCATGTAGCCCAGGCCGGTATGACCCTGACCTTGAGTAGCATCTTACCTGCACCAAGAATGATGCCACAAGATGACAAGATGATCAATTTCAACAATTGGCTTAAGTATTGGTGTCATTCAAAGGGGATCCAATGCCTGTCAGCCTGGGATGACATGCTCGACAAGCCACGATGCTTCGCTAGGGACGGCTTGCACCTGTCACCCCTGGGCTTTTGGATATTGGCAAAGGCTCTTGCCACCCCCATAGTGCCTTTTTTAGGCAAGGCTCAAAAGACAAACCCACCTCCATAGGTATCACAAAGGATAAAAAACTAAGAGTAATGCTACTCAATGCCAGAAGTCTAAACCTCAAGATGCACGCACTCGAAACTCTCCTTAGCATGGAGAACATCAATATCTGTGCAGTAACAGAAACCTGATTCAAGGCTCCCGACAGCACCCCAGCACTACCAGGTTATACCTCACATCATGTTTTTCGGCCCCAAAACTTGGACCGAACCACAAAAGGAGGGGGAGTATCAATATTCATCAAAAATACCCACACCTCCAGGTTGGTGACACAGCACAAAGCATCAGAGACTATCCATGTGCAACTAACAGTAGGTAAAACTGCCTTACAGTTTATAGCCTGCTACAGACTACCCTCCCAAACCCAGGAACCTCACTTGGCCTTCCTGAGAACACTGAAAAATATGAAGGTCTCTCTAAACACCATTATATTGGGCGATGTCAACTACCCAAACATAGACTGGGAGCATTACTCTAGCTCCAACACCCTAGCCCAAAGGTTCCTAGAATTTATAAACTCAAATGCTATGGAACAACTTGCTACCACTCCCACAAGAGGGGAAAACATACTTGACCTGATCATCACCAACATGGGGACTCTATGCTCCAGACCAGAAGTGTATCCCTCACTGGTAAGATCAGACCATAAACTAATCTCACTAGATATTCACATCCTGACCCCAGCCACTGCCCAGAAAACCACAGTGAAAAACTTCTCTAAAGCAAATTTCACACTCCTCAAAACCGAGGTGGAATCCTTCAAAGCCCCCGGGCCTGTGGAAATTATGGCCCAGACCGCAGAATCCTTTATAAACGCATTCTATGAACACCTTCAGGAATGCATGGATCATGCAATCCCAAACAAAACCAAGACCCAGTCCTCCAAAGGCAGGCGTCCTGTCTGGTGGACCTCAGCCATAAACAAACTATACAATAGAAGGAGGAAACTACTACATGATAGAGCAAAATCCCAAAAAGGGAAGGCATCTCTGATCATTATTAGCAAAAAACTACGGGCACTCATAAAATCGTCTAAGGCCAGCTTCGAGAGAAAAATTGCACAGGACACTAAGGATAATCACAAGGCTTTCTTTAGTTATGTTAAGAACCTGGGTAGGAATTCCCAGATATGCTCAGAATTAGTCCAAAATGACAAAAAATACACAGAACTCACAGACATTACCAACATCCTAGCTGACAGGTTCAGCGCAAACTTCTCCCCCCCTTCCCCACCAAAAGGGCAAATATCTATCCCAACAGAGTGCTGCCCCCCTGACATCTCAGATGCTCAGGTAAGAGCCTCCCTCTCCAAAGCAAAAAACACAGCATCAATGGGACCAGACGGTGTCCCGGGCTGCATCCTACATGAACTCCAAGAACTAAACCCAAACATAAAACTACTGTTCAATCTCAGCCTTACTACAGGATATGTACCCAAAGAGTGGCGTACAGCAACAGTGGCCCTCTCCACAAAGGTGGTGTCTCAACGGATCCTGGAAACTATCGCCCCATAAGCCTGACTAACTTGGTCTGCAAAGCTATGGAAAGGATCATCATGGACCTCATAAATAAAGATATTGGGGACCTACAGACACTGGATCCTATCCAGTTCGGCTTTGTTAAGGGCAGATCCTGCCTCTTAAATCTGGTCAATTTCTTTGAAACAATCACCAAGGCCATTGACAAGGGGAAGGTGGTCCACACAGCCTACTTGGACCTCGCAAAAGCCTTCGATACAATACCCCACTTGGGCATTATAGATAAGCTCACCAGCTTAAATATAAACCCCTATGTCACTAGATGGGTTGCAAACTGGCTCAAGGACAGAACCCACATGGTTAGAATTGCTGGTGCCATGCCAGACTCCAAACCAGTTACAAGTGGCGTCCCACAAGGCTCATTCCTGGGACCTCTCTTGTTCGGTATATATTTCTCGGAGGTACAGGCCAACATGGAAGGACTGTGGCTGACCAAGTTCGCAGATGACTGCAAACTGGGCGCCATAATCGACTCTCCAGCCGACACAAGCATCCTACAAAAGGGCCTCATAGAAACAGACAACTGGTGCCAGAGCCATGGCCTCAAGCTAAACGCCAAAAAGTGTATAGTCATCTCTTCAGCAAAAACAAAGTGCCCACAGATTACCACATAGATGGTAATCCATTAAGTATGGAAGAAGTAATTAGGGACCCGGGGACCCAAGTTGATAGCAATCTCTCATTCGACAACCACGTGGCCAAAGTGGTTAGAAAAACATTTTATATAGCCCACCTAATGATGAAGGGATTCACATCTAGATCAGGGGAGGTCATTGTGCCTCTTTACTCATCCCTCATCAGGCCCATAATTGAGTACAATGCCCCTTTTGGGATGTACCTTACCAGACACCTGCAGCAACTGGAAAGACCCCAAAAGTACCTCACAAAGAGGATCAAAGGGCTCAAACAGATGCCATATGCTGCCCGGTTAAAGAAACTCCAGCTGTACTCAGTGGCATACCGCCTGCTCAGAGTCGATCTGTGCCTGACGTATAAAGCCATGTCCAACCCGGAATTAATGGACATGCTGCACCTCAGAAAATCCAAATCCCATCGAGCTATGTGCTCGGGAGACTTGAACCTCAGCACTGAAATAAATAGGACATGCTGGAGGGACAGATTCATAACCCAGAGGCTCCCTTCACTCTGGAATAAAATCCCAGTCCAGGTTAGGCAGAGTCCCTCATTGACTCTTTTCAAGAGGAATCTTGATGAGTGGATGGGAGATCGTAGATTTACTCTGGGTATCACTTCTGTGTCACTGTTAGACAGAGGCACAGTATACTAACCTCGAAAAAGGGCATAGCAAAATTCATTTAAAATTGGTGGCGAAAGCCAACCACACTCAGGCTAGGCTTGTAAGTGCCCTAGGGCAGATAGCCTAGTATGAACCTATGAACCTAAATTAATTAAATGATGGATATTATATACCCTAGAGTTATTAGCAGAGGTAAACGATTTAGTCCTGGACATAAATTTACAATAAGTACAATGTCCACAAAATGTACTCCATGTCAGTATTCTAGTAGATATCTGTGATGGGACACTAAAACCTCTTTTGAAGTTGGACAAACATGCACCCACAGTTTTACCTCTGTGAAAACTAAAGTAACAGTTGTTATCCAAACACTGGCTAAAAAAAAGGGTCTCTTTTCAAAATATGCCAATGCTTTTGAATAACCGATTTAACCTTAAAGGTATTGGTACTATAAATAGTGGTAAATCTGGATACATTAGAGATGTTATTAGCACCCTCCAGTAATTCATTTGCCTCTTTTTGTTGAAATAGTGCCATCCTGGGACATTTAGCTGCTGTTTGATATGCAGATTCAACTGTATTATAGGCCTAACCTCTGTGCAAAAACCTGGTCTTAAGGTTATCATCCTCTAGTCGAAAATTATGATCCAAATTACATATATGTCTAATTCTGAAAAATTGAGACTTAGGAATGTTGTCAACAATATGTCTAAGATGGCTACTATTTGTATACAACAAGGAATTTTTTGAAAAAGGTTTATGGTACAAATCAAGAATAATAGTCCCATCAAACTCCTTAGTAAAATTAACATCTAAAAATTCAACTTTGAATAAATCAGTTTTGTCACTGAAACATAGACCAAAATCATTAGAATTCAAAAAGCCAACAAACTGTTTACAGTCTTCCACAGAACCATTCCAGACAGCCCAGCAATCATCCAAATATTGTCTTCACATAATCAAAAACCTTTGATATTTGTTTGAATCACCATAAATCAGCTGTAATTCTAGATATCCCATAAAAAGGTCAGTTTAAATGGGAGCAAATGTAGCTCCCATCGCTGTACCTTTAAATTGTAAAAAACATCGCAATTTGAGCATAAAGGTATTGTGTTCAAGTACTATAACTAATAATCAAAGCAAGAACTCAGTTTGGGTTTCTGAATACATCTGATAATGTTGTAACCAGTGTCTCATCACTTGCAACCCACCTTTATGGGGAATACTAGTATACAATGCCTGTACATACAAAGCACATAAATAGGTATTACCAGGGACTTGTAAATCATCCATCAGCAAAAGAAACTCATTCATATCTTTAATACATACATCAACAAAACCCAGAAGTGGTTTGAGCTTGGACTCCAAATATACTGATAATGGTTGAATAAGTGAACCCCTATCAGAAACGATAGGGTGACCAAGTGGATTTACCACTAATTTATGGATTTTAGGCAGAAGATCCTAAGAAGGGCTAAGGATCATCAACAAAAAGTTGACTAACTAACGAGTCAGCAATGACACACTCAGCTACCATACTGTTCAAGAAGCTATCAATAAAATTTTTGATCCCAGATATAGGATCGTAGGGTAGGCTACAATATGAAATGGGATAATTTAATTGTTTAAAAACCTCAAATTCATAATCATGTACATACCAGATAACAATAGCGCCACCCTTATCAGCACATGTGATTACCACTCTATCATTCACTTGTAAACTACATAAAGCAGCTGTCTGTTGTTTAGTCAAATTATGGTGGTAATTTAGAAAAATGTTATTTTGATTTATATATAGATCATGCAAGATGGGTGTTTATCTCATTTTGAATGCATTTATGCATCTATTGCATGGATACAAGCTGGATACAATTTCGATATAAGCTGGATATCTACAATGGCATATTATACCTCTATATCTTGACTTTTGAATTGAGTGCTGGAGTTGCTGTTTTCATTTATGTATCTCTGTTGCACTCTGGTTCCATGCACCATCTTTTTGGAGCTGGACTATAGACATAAATACATACTATATTTATATATATATATATATATATATATATATATATATATATATATATATGTGTGTGTGTGTGTGTGTGTGTGTGTGTGTGTGTGTGTGTGTGTGTGTGTGTGTGTGTGTATACATCAGCAATGAATGTTAAGGACACAAATGTGGACAATAAATAACTAAAACATAATGCACTTTATTAAATAAAAGAAGAATGGGCAAGTGCTTTCACTCTGACAGTAGATAATAAAATGCAATGACAACATGGAAAATACAATGACAGTACAAATATGTGTACAACAGTAGTATACAAATATTTCTCTCTTTCTTCTTATTTAGTTTTAAGAAGTGTAGCCACTGCAATATTAAAAAAGCCTGGTTAAAAGAGCATGCGAAAAGTAAAAATAATGTGTTTTTTTTACATTCTTGCATGGAGGTATGACTGGATTAAGGACATTAGATTGATTTAGTAACAAGTTTTAAGAAAAACAAGTAAACAAAAAATAGTACTGAATAATATGAGGCTTTTTTCTAGCAAATGAATTTATTCTTAACAGCATTTGTCTATCTGCCCCTCATGTCTCCATGGAAACAATCTGATAAGGAGAACGTGATTGTCTGATTCTCATGTCTCCATGGAGGCAATCTGATAATGAGAAATTGGATGTCTGGTTCTCATGTCTCCATGGAGACAATCTGTTAAAGAGAAATTGGTTACAGTGTGCTGGATAGTGATTGGCTGAGGGGGAGAAAATAGAAACTGGCTAGGAGATAGAGTTCTCTGAAAGCATTCAGGAGTTTTCCCAAATGGGAGAGCTATAAATATAAGACAAAATATTTTAGTGCTTCGTAGGTTCACAGACTGCACCATGCATCTTAGCATGGATAAACTTTATTTTAAATTAACTCAAGTCTGTCAGTGTTGCTGTCAGTTTAGGGCATTTGCTCCTGTTAGGAGGGTAAAACTTCAATATTTGATGATGTGCATAATTTTGTGTGTTAGTATTAAATGAATATGTTTTAGTGAGTTTTTTTTTTTGAGGGCTTTCAATAAAACAAAAAAAATTGAAGATGTGACATAGGCTCGAATGGATTTGACAAGAAACAACAATGTAAACGTTCAACCTGCCAAACAGTGTATGCATGTAACACAAAAGCTGAAACTAGACATTTAACAAACAAAGGTATTATACATAAAAGGTGGAAATAATAATTTTTTAGTACAATGATGGTTTCTGTAATGTTTTTAAATGTCAATGGTCTCACAGATAAATACAGAAAAGAAAGAATAGTGAACTATATTAAAAAATGTAGAGTGCAAATAGTTATGTTCCAGGACACACAGTTGGAAAAACTGAACATGGAATTTGATAAGGAAAGGTTTTCAGGATGAATATTCAGCGGACTATCTGGAATAAAGGAAAATAGGCATACTTATATAAATTGCAAGAGGAGCTAAAATAGTGACAGAGGAGGATAAAAAAGATAGTAATGGAAGATTTGTAGTACTAAGAGGTTACTGGCAAGGGAGGAGGATTACACTGGCATGGACTTACATTCCAACTAAAACTGCTATAATGAAGTTTAAGAAAATTCTGGGAGAAATAATCAGTTTCCAGAAAAGAATATTACTTATAGGTGGGGACTAGAATTTGAATTGCAGCAGTGAAGATGTGTCTGGGGAGCCCAGAAGGGAAAGTATAACAAATGAGGGTAGATTTTTGAAGATGTTTATGAAAATATTTGGCACAGAAGATGTGAATTCAGTAATAGGAGTTCAGAGTAAATTTACATATTATTCCGCAAGATATAAAAGCTGGGCTAGGCTAGACAGAATTTAGATTTCACAGGAACATGTACATTTAATTGCAGGTCTTGATATGCACCCAATAACTATTACCAATCATTCATCAATAATAACTAAAATAAATACATAAAGTAATGAAATAAAAATGAGACACTGGCACTTTCCCATCTATATGTTAAAAATAGAGGAATTTAAGGAATGGGTAGTGAAAATTATTCAGGAACTATTCAGGAACTATTCAAGAGGACAGAGATACTTCTGACATATAACAAGGGAGTGGGATAAAATTAAGGTGGAGTTTGGGGTGGAAATAATAGAATGGGAGCTATGGTTAAGAAGTAACAATAATTATTTAGAGGGACTGACAAATGTTAAAGTATTGCAAAATAGGAGGAATCTCACAGAACAAGAAAAGATCCACCATAGAATGCTAAGCGGAAAATAAGGGTTTGCCCTGATAATATACATTAGTTTAAAAAGATTGCTGTTAAGCAGCTGTTTTTTTAATAATAACACTAGAGCAGAAAAAGTGTTAGCACAACCCAACTCAGGCAACAGCAAGTAGAAAGAGCTGTTCCAAAGCATAGGGAGACTATAATATGGAAGGTAGCAGGAAATCATGTAGAGGTATTAGAAATATTTTGGAAATTCTACGAAAGTTTGTATAAAGCAGAGAAATATGGAAATCAAGAAAAGATACCAATGGAAATGTTTATGGAAGAATTAAATATGCCAAGGTTTGAGGTAGATGAAGCTCAATTACTAATGGTCAGGACAGGAGGAGATGAGATAAAAATTGTGATATATAACCAATCTACAGGAAAGTTCCCAGGAAGAGATGGTATTAATGTGGAAGTTTGGAAGGTAGGAGGGAAAAACTGATAAAGACCTGGAAGGTTTTGTTTAACAGTATTTTAAGAGGAGGAGTAGTACCAACATCCTGGAAGAAAGCAGTGGTAGGTAATACCTAAAGAGGGTAAAGATCCATCAGATTCAGCTTCATACAGGCCCATTTCAATACTAAATCACGATTATAAAATGTTTATGTCTATAATGGCTAAAAGAATAGCAAAAGTAATGCCAAAATTGATAGATATGGATCAATGTGGTTTTGTGGAGGGGACAACATTAACAGATTATTGATGATCCAGAGGGAAGCAGAATATATGAAAATACCATTGCTGTTGGTGTGTCTTCATGCAGAGAAAGCATTTGACAAACTAAGCTCGGACATTATGAGCAGGGCAATGGAATAATTTGCATTTCCTGAAAAAATTATAAGATTGATAATGAGCATATATGAGGGATCGGAGGTGAAAATTAAAACGGGTGGTGTCCTTTCTGTTAATTTTTACTTGAGCAGAGGAAGCAGGCAGAGATGTCCTCTCTCCCCTTGTTATTTGCATTCTATTTAGAACTGTTGGCAAAGGAAATAAGGGACTCAGAAATTCAAGGATAGAATTGGTGTGGTGGTCAAGAAAAGCTGGCCCTATTTGAAGATGACATTACTTTATACCTGACAAAACTGGAAAAGGACATTACAGTGTTGTGGAACATATTGAGACAGTCTGAAATCTTTTTAGGATACAAAATTAATGAATCTAAAACAAAGGCAATAGCGGTAAATAATATACCCACATATGAATTGTTTCAGCAATATCCATATTTATGGGGACATGATAAAATGAAGTATTTAGGAGTATGTATTAAAAATGATTATGCTGTGGCAGATAAGGATATATGGGAATAGGATAAACAAAAGATAATAAAACATGAGAAACTGCAAGCTTTGTTATATGGATATGGATAGTAAAATATAAGCAGTTAAAATGTTTTTAGTTCCATTAGTGTTATACACAGGTCAGGCATATTTTTGTCAATGAAAGGAGAAGTTGTGGACAGCAATTAATAAAGAGCTGAAGGACTTTATCTGGTAGGGAAAGACAAAAGAGTCAAGTGGGATAAGCTGAGTCTTCCAGTAGAACAGGGCTGATTGGAATTACCAGATTTGAAGGGGTATTTCAGCGCTACACAGTTAAGGCTCCTATACATAGCACACACAGAAAACTATAATTCAAAGTGAAAAGGGATGATTAGGAAACAGGGGGAAGCTCATGAAACAAGGAGACATTGGGATTTTGGATGCAGGCCTTTAATGAGAATAACATTAATAATACAGAGTATTATATCCATAAGCAGAAAGTATCCTAAGAACTAAGCCAACACTGGAGTGGAGAAAGAAGATTCTACCGATAGGGATGACTGCAATTAAGGATACAGACAACAGGTAAGAGGGAGCTGGAATTTATTGGATAATACTGGCAAAGCAACCAAGGTATTGAGAGCAAATAACTAAATAGGGAAAGATGATAGAATGGGAAGACATGAAGAATTTATTTGCACTGCAGATTAGAGATTGCCTTCACTATCAGTGGTTGATATCAGAGTATAGGCAAAGAGAAGAAATAGTGTGGTCCTAAGTGAAAGACCAGAACTTGTAGAGTTTTTAGTAAAATATAGACCATAAGCTGCCATTAAAAAAGGAATAATTAGTAGAGCATATAAAATATTGCATGATAATTATAAGAGTTAATCAGAGGAGGTGAGAAAGTATTGGGAAGAGAGTTTGGATAAGCAATTCACTAAGAAACAATGGGAGGATATATGAATGTTTCCCAAATATGCAACAAAATCTAGAAAATTTAGGATTTTTGCTTGAAAATGTTTACATAGATATTTTACATCCCCCAAGTAGACTCCAGAGAATTTTTCCTCAGGTAGATAGCAATTTTTGGAGGTATGACGGGGAGAAAAGAGGTAATTGAGAATATATTTTCTGTGAGTGTGGTAAGTTGGTGGACTTTATGGATTCCTTGCATGATGGATTGCTGGAGATGCTGGGTGGTCAGATTGGTGTGATGAGGGAGATGATTCTTCTGAGCCATGATACAGAACTGGAATTAGCTAGACATTGTAAGGTCTTGCTGTGTCAAATTATGGTGGCTGCCAAAAAAACAATTACTAGAAAATGGAAATTAAAATCGAAACCAACTCTACTAGAAGTAGTGAATATAGTAAAAGAGATAAAACTAATGGAATTGAGATCTTTAGAAAAGAGTAGGAGGGATGCACAAGCCAGTGCATTTCTTTGTGCCGGTCCCAAGCCCAGATTAATGGGGAGGATTGCATCAGGAAGGGCATCTGGCATAAAATTTTGCCAAATCATATATGCAGACAACAGTACAGATATACATACTGGATTGGTCAAGGGCTGGGTTAACAATGACCGCCAACAGTACTGTTGGCCAACAGGCTGCTGGCAGAAATTGCGCTACTGTTGGCCAAAGGAGGAGATGAGGGTGAAGGCATGCCTGAAGGCAGGCAAAGGTTAGGACTGTGGTAGTGAGGGTCGGAACTTTGAATGTTGGCAGTATGACTGGTATGGGGAGAGAGCTAGCTGATATGATGGACAGAAGGAAGGTTGGTATATTGTGTGTGCAAGAGACCAGATGGAAGGGGAGCAAGGCTAGGTGTATCCGAGGTGGGTTCAAATTGTTTTATCATGGTGTGGATGGGAGGAGAAATGGCATAGGGGTTATCCTCAAGGAACAGTATGCTAAGAGTGTTTTGAAGGTGAAAAGAGTGTCAGAGTGATTTTTATGAAGCTGGAAATTGATGGTGTAATGATGAATGTTGTTAGTGCATATGCTCCACAAGTTGGGTGTGCGATGGATGAGAAAGAAAAATTTTGGAGTGAGTTGGATGAAGTGGTGATGACTGTGCCCAAGGATGATAGAGTGGTGACTGGAGTAGATTTCAATGGGCATGTTGGTGAGGGGAACAGAAGGGATGAGGAAGTGATGGGTAGGTATGGTGTTAAGCAAAGGAATGCAGAAGGTCAGATGGTGGTGGATTTTGCAAAAAGGATGGACATGGCTGTGGTAAATATGTACTTTAACAAGACGGAGGAGCATAGGGTGACATACAAGAGTGGAGGAAGATGCACACAGGTGGATTATATCTTATGTAGAAGGGCCAGTCTGAAGGAGATTGGAGACTGTAAAGTGGCGGCAGGGGAAAGTGTAGTTAGGCAGCATAGGATGGTGGTTTATAAGATGCCATTGTTGATCAAGAAGAGGAGGAGGAGTGTGAGTGCAGCACCAAGGATCAAATGGTGGAAATTGAAAAAGGGTAATTGTGAGGTGGAGTTCAGGGAAGAGTTAAGACAGGCACTGGGTGGCAGTGAAGAGTTACTGAATGTCTGGGTAACTACAGCAGATAGAGTAAGGGAGATGACTAGAAAGGTGCTTGGTGTGACATCTGGACAGAGGAAGGAGGACAAGAAAACCTGGTGGTGGAATGAGGAAGTACAGGAGAATATACAGAGAATGAAGTTGGCGAAGAAGTGGGATTGTCAGAGAGAGGAAGAAATGAACAAAGTAGACAGGAGTATAAGGAGATGAGGTGCATGGCAAAGAGAGAGGTGGTGAAGGCTAAGGATAAGGCATATGAAGAGTTGTATGAAAGGTTGGACACTAAGGAGGGAGAAAAGGACCTATACAGATTGGCTAGACAGAGGGACCGAGCTAGTAAAGATGTGCAGCAAGTAAGGGTAATAAAGGATAATGAGGGAAACATACTCACAAGTGAGGAGAGTGTGTTGAGCAGATGGAAAGAGTACTTTGAGGGGCTGATGAATGAAGAGAATGAGAGGGAGAGAAGGTTGGATGGTGTGCAGATAGTGAATCATGAAGTGCAGTGGATTAGCAAGGAGGAAATAAGGATGGCTATGAAGAGGATGAAGAATGGAAAGGTTGTTGGTCCAGATGACATACCTTTGGAAGCATGGAGGTGTTTAGGTGAAATGGCAGAGGAGTTTTTAACTAGATTGTTTAATGAAATCTTGAAAAGTGAGAGGATACCTGACAAATGGAGAAAAAGTGTTTTGGTACCGATTTTTAAGAATAAGAGTGATGTGCAGAGCTGTAGTAACTACAGAGGGATTAAACTGATTAGTCACAGCATGAAGGTATGGGAAAGAGTAATGGAAGCTAGGTTAAGAATTGAGGTGATAATTAGTGATCAGCAGTATGGTTTCATGCCAGGAAAGAGCACTACAGATGTAATGTTTGCTCTGAGAGTGTTGATGGAGAAGTACAAAGAAGGTCAGAAGGAGTTGCATTGTGTTTTTGTCGACTTAGAAAAAGCATATGACAGGGTGCCTAGAGAGGAGTTGTGGTACTGTATGAGGAAGTCAGGAGTGTCAGAGAAGTATGTAAGAGTGGTACAAGATATGTACGAGGGTAGTGTGACAGCTGTGAGATCTGCAGTGGGAGTGACAGATGCATTTAAGGTGGAGGTGGGATTATGTCAAGGATTAGCTCTAAGCCCTTTATTATTTGCAATGGTGATGGACAGGTTGACAGACAAGATCAGACAGGAGTCCTCGTGGACTAGGATGTTTGCAGATGACATTGTGATCTGTAGTGAGAGTAGGGAACAGGTGGAGGAGACCCTGCAGAGGTGGAGATTTGCTCTAGAGAGAAGAGGAATGAAGGTCAGCATGACTAAGACATAATATATGTGTGTGAATGAGAGGGAGGATAGTGGAATCGTGAGGATGCAGGGAGTAAAGGTGGTGAAGGTGGATGAGTTTAAATACTTGGGATTAGCAGTTCAGAGGAATGGTGAGTGTGGAAGAGAGGTGAAGAAGAGAGTACAGGCAGGATGGAGTGGGTGGAGAAGAGTGTCAGGAGTGATTTTTGACAGAAGAGTACCAGTAAGAGTGAAAGGGAAAGTCTTCAAGAGGGTAGTGAGACCAGCTATGTTATATGGGTTGGAGATGGTGGCATTGACAAAAAGGCAGGAGTCAGAGCTGGATGTGGCAGAGTTAAAGATGTTAAGATTTGCACTGGGTGTGATGAGGGTGGACAGGATTAAGAATAAGTATATTAGAGGGTCAGCCCAGGTTGGACAGTTTGGAGACAAAGCCAGAGAGGCAAGATTACATTGGTTTGGATATGTGCTGAGGAGGGATGCAGAGTATATTGAGAAAAAGATGCTAAGGATGAAGCTGCCAGGTAACAGGAAAAGAGGAAAACTTAAGATAAGGTTTATGGATGTGGTGGGAGAGGACATGCAGGTGGGTGGTGTGACAGAGCAAGATGCAGAGGACAGGAAGAAATGGAAACAGGTGAGCCACTGTGGCTACCCCTAATGGGAGCAGCCAAAAGAAGAAGAAGAAGAAGAAAAGGGTAGGAGCAAACTACACAGGAAAAAATGGGAATTGTAAGAACAATACATATAGGGGAGGAATGAGTTTTAAAAGAAGGCAAGACTTAAATGCACTAGGTAATGTTTGCCTAAAAATGATTGGGTACATTATAAGTGATGGATAATTTTTCAAATGGGAGTGTGTCAGCATGGTTTGTGATGTAAAATGCTTGCAAATATGATTGTGTTGGTGCGGTTGGTTTTCATGTATATAAATGTCTGATTGCATATGACATAACTGATGGTTTAAAAAGATATATCTTGTTTAGAAAGAGCCAGCCCAGGAATTGAATAATCTATATAATATTGCTTAGGTTATATGATATATAGCAATATACATGAAGTACAATGCTTGTAAAAGTAACCTTGTTAATACAGTTTGATTACTTTTATATAAATTTAAATATGCCTATGTCACAAGTGATAATTCAATAAAGATGTTTAAAAAAATAGTAGTATACAAATGTGAGTATAAAAGTACTGTAGAATAACTTAATATTATACTAAAAAGAAGATACAAGTTGATATTACACACACGTGGATTGGTTCTTTCATAATACTATATCAAAGGCAAGTGATGGATTAGTTGTGCATCTCAAAATGAGAATAATATAGGAGGATCCTGGAATAGAATAACATCAGAAAACTAGGTTAGCTGTGGTTAGGGATTATCAGCTATGTTGGAAGGATATAACTGGTAATTAGGAGTGATTTATAAGGGAAAGTGAATTTTAAGATGCAACAGAATGATATACACACACACACACACACACACACACACACACACACATGAGCGCGCGCGTGCACACACACACACACACACACACACACACACACACACACACACACACACACATATAAAACTCAACTTACTGAAAACTCATTTCACTGAATCTCATTTCACTTAACTGCAGTTAGTATATATGGCACTGTGTAGAGTACTGTAAAGCAAGTGAAAGGTATACGCTCTTTTCCCCACTGTAGTGAGATCCTGGAGTTAGTATATATAGTTAGGGTGGGTGTGGGGGGGGGGGCGCTGCTCCCACATTCGAGCATGTGCAGGGCATAGGCCACCACTTAGTTTGAGTACTTTTTAAGATGCAACAGAATGATATACACACACACACACACACACACACACACACACACACACACACACACACACACACATGAGTGCACACACACACACACACACACACACACACACACACACACACACACACACACACACATATAAAACTCAACTTACTGAAAACTCATTTCACTGAATCTCATTTCACTTAACTGCAGTTAGTATATATGGCACTGTGTAGAGTACTGTAAAGCAAGTGAAAGGTATACGCTCTTTTCCCCACTGTAGTGAGATCCTGGAGTTAGTATATATAGTTAGGGTGGGTGTGGGGGGGGGCGCTGCTCCCACATTCGAGCATGTGCAGGGCATAGGCCACCACTTAGTTTGAGTACTTATTGTCTTCTGGAGAGAGTTAGTCATTGGTGCTGCAGCTATGCATGTCTATTGTTTAAAATGTATTGTTTTGAAGTTTCTGGTAAAATACAATATAAAACAAACAAGGTGGGGGCTACGCCTCCCACACCCCCCAAGAGCCCCCAACTAAAATGAGATTCAATGAAATAAAGTAGACTCATATATATATATATATATATATATATATATGTGTGTGTGTGTGTGTGTGTGTGTGTGTGTGTGTGTGTGTGTGTGTATATATATATATATATATATATATATATGTGTGTGTGTGTGTGTGTGTGTGTGTGTGTATATATATATATATATATATATATATATATATTTATATATATATATATATATATATATATATATATATATATATATATATATATAGATATGGGTCTATCCCCGGGATTCATGAAGCTCAGCGCAAGGACAGTGTTAGCCTTGCACCGAGCGTGTGGCGTAGAGATGGTGCAGCAGCACCATATGCATATTAATGAAAGCGCGCTGCCGCACCATCCATGTGCACAGGAAATGTGCACGAGTGCAGGGGGCATGTTTAAGTGCTGCACGGAGGCGTGAACATGTCCGCTACAGTTGCGCAACCTAAAATGCTGAGTAGTACAGCCTGCCTCTAATAGTAATCACTCCTGTCAGTGTCCATGGATACTGAAATTTATGCAAAGCATACAAGTGAGTTCTGTGAACACCAAAATAAAATCACAGGAGTAAACACACAAGCACGTAGCTCAATGCTGGGCCCCCATCCCTAGAACGATTACATTTAAAACACATGTCCGTATTTCATTGTAGTTGATTTTTATACCAAGTTGAAGCAAAATGCAGCGTGTTTGCGCCGCTGTCCTTTGCTAAGCCTAGCCCAATGATTAGAGCAATTGCGTAATATCTGCCCATTTGCAATCTGAGTCGTCGTTGTCTGGACGGCCCAAAAATGAATGGGTATAACCTGGGTCAACCTACCATGTCATGAAAGATAAGTATTTGCTTGTACCTATGTGCGTGAAGTACAGCATGTGGAAGACCAAATATGCTAGGGTTGGCCTCAAAACCATAATGGTACCAGATATATGTAGAGTAGGCAATGTGTACTGCTGTCTGTGCCATGGGCTAACAACCAGAGAAGGGATGGATGGTGTGTATGTGGATTTTGGCGGGGGTGATGGGTAATGTAATAATCCGCCAAGGGGAGACTGGCTCGGATGTACAATAGGTGAACTGGAGGTGTACGAGGGAGCAGTGGGAGAATCCAAAAGGAAACTAAAGAACATACATTCATATCCCCAATACACCCTGTCAGGTCATATTGCAGAACACAATCCCACAAACATATGAACATTAAAATGTACGATACACATGTACAGAAACTGTACCGACTCACAACACATAATGGTTTGGCGTGAACTGAGCCATCCAATCCCTACACACCTGGATACATAATAGAATACCCATCATCCCCTCCACAGCACACCACCATCCTCCCCTTGCTGAACGGTGACCAAAACCACCCATACTCAAGCTGCTAGCTTGGGCCAGCCATATCTGCACATAGTGCCCCCTACCCACATCTAATAGGCAGTCTCAGGCCTGCAAACTAGGTATCCCATGCATGTATAACCCTCCCTCATTTCATATAGCCAAAAGAATGGGGTTATTCGGCGTCCACAATTTTTGGACATCCCTCATGGGATAAGTGTCTGTTCTCAAGATTTGACTTGGTGGCACAACATGATTTCCACCCCCATTGACATCCGGACACAAGTCAGATTAGCAGTACTTGTCCACAACCCTGCTCAGCCAACACCCGGTCCTGCAGAACCTACAACCCGGGATTAAACACCTGACCGTGATGCATGTCTCCCCACGTGCATTATCGGGAATATATACCTTTCACATGTTCCCAGGAAGCTTCCCCATAGCCATTTTCCAAATAGTACATGTCCACAAATTGTATACCCTGTCCAGGTTCCACGTTGTAATGATGCACACAACTTCTGTATACAAAAGGTACAGGTCCCTCCCAGATGCGGGTGTTCATATATATGATCATGTATAACCCCAGATATGTAGTCATATATCTATAAATGTACATACTTATATTCACATAGCTACACATCACACATACATGCATATAAGTAGTCGTCAAGTATGTGTCCAATTCATAAATATGTATACTTGCAAATGTATACATATGTCTCTCAGACACATATGAACATTAACATGTACTATACATATGTACACCAACTGACTGTCACATTTGTTGCCAGTAGTGTGGAATGCCTGTAGTAAAGTCATATATGCTATCTACTATCCATGCAGAATGTATCACGGATGGTTTAGTGGTCAATCCATTGACTATGGTGTTTCTTTTCCTGGGTCTAAGCCATGCAAGGCCTGCTAATTTTATATGATGCCCAGAATAATGGCTGTTGGATATAGGGTGATTAAGGCACTTTCAAGCAGACATAAGCGGGTATGCACGGCGGTAAGTGGCGGTCATTCAGCAGTATGGGAAATGTAAATAAGCATGTAGGTGTATATGCATGTGTATGTACAGACATATATATATATATATATATATATATATATATATATATATATATATATATATATATATATATATATATATATATATATATATATATATATATATATATATATATATATATATATATATATATATATATATATATATATATATATATATGTATATATATCCATAAAGAATGAACATGGTCAGAATAAAGCATTCATAACGAATGTGAAGGAAAACAGCAGCGGATCCCCTGTATTATTTAGTGCTGTCATATCAAGATGGCCAGAAGTGAGCAAACCTCCTACATCTCCAACCACAGGTAGAATGCTAAAAGTGGGACTAACGTTGTCCATGTGCTAAGTCTACCTTTCAAACAGGTACAGGGCAGTCCCAGTCCACAGTCAGATGAACCGAAAACAGAAAGACTATTTGAACACCCTGACCATTATATGAACGTATGTTCCAGGACTATAAGTTTGGGATGTCTGAATATACTTGGAGTGAGTCAACATGCGGGATGGGTCTAGAGCGGTAGGGAGTGGCGCATGTGTAGTGGTGTGGTTTTTCCAACTGGAGAATGGATGACTGCTGTGTTAGTGAAGTAGTGAAGTGTTGAGGCGTGTGTTGGGGTAACTATGAACCATGGGTATACATCAAAATAAAGCAGCACGCCAATAGTGTAGTGGTTAGAGTATCCGCCTAATGAACAGGCATTCACGGTTCAAGTTTAACTATAGCACATATCATTTTCCATGTGGAATGAATGTCGTTCTGCTGTAAAACTGACATAATAAGATGTAAAAGTAAACTTGAACATTGCATGGGACTTTTATCAAAATCTATTCAATCAAACTGGAACTATCATTATGAATAAGGCACAAGTAAACACAAATAAGCAGCAGTAAACATATATAACAAACAGTAAGCAAATCTGAGTGCTCTTGCTCGGGTGTAAGCAGTGGTCAGCATAGGAAATGTATATAAGTATGTACAGATGTAATATATATACATATATATATATATATATATATATATATACATATATATATATATATATATATATATATATATATATATATATATATATATATATATATATGCACACACACATATATACATATACACACACACACACACACACACACATGTATATATATATATATATATATATATATATATATATATATATATATATATATATATACA
Organism: Protopterus annectens; assembly: GCF_019279795.1. NCBI lineage: Eukaryota > Metazoa > Chordata > Ceratodontiformes > Protopteridae > Protopterus > Protopterus annectens. Next base: position 1,055,741,319 of record NC_056727.1, on the reverse strand, counting down.
CACACACGTATGTGTGTATATATATATATATATATATATATATATATATATATATATATATAAAGAATGAACATCATAACAATAAAGCATAGAAAAGGAATGAGAAGGGAATCAACAGCAACTGTAGTATTATATAGTGCTGTCAGCGTATGTCATAACAAGCTGGCCAGGAGTGAGCAAAGCACTGCTACTCACACCACAGGCGGGGTTTTACCAGCGGGAATAACATTGTTGATCTGGTAAGTCTACTTTGCTAACAAACAGAGGGTAGTCCCCAGTGTGACTACCAAAAATTGACAGCATATTTGGATCTCCGTTCATTACACAAGCAAGAGCAGGTATGTTCAAGGACTAAATGGTGGGATAGCATGATAATACATGTGTTTGGACAAAATATGTGTAGGGCCCCTAACACTGGGTGGAGGGCATTGTGTGGAGGTGTGTGTCATGGCCGTGAAAGCAACTGGATAATGGATGGATTGCGTGTATCTCGAACTAGGGTGGGGTCGAGGAACCATGGGTATGTGATTATGGATCCAGGCGTGTCATGGTTGGATGGCCTGGTTCTAATTGGACCGCCTCGTGGAGGCCAGCGAGTAAGTTATAAGTATGTATGCATACACTCATGCATACATCTATATGTAGAAGTACTTTCCCTGTAGCATAGCCATTCCATTTGCAGACATAAACACATGAATGTGCCCTTACAAACCTTGACAGTAGATAGAATAATAGGTAGTGCATAAGAGGGAAGGGCCAATATTGCTAAAGCGCAGAAGTATGTACAATGTCCGAAGTCAGTGCTGTGCTGAATAAATCAAATGTGAGGACTGTCTCACACAGGGAATTATCACTGTGATCTGCCTGCAATGGCAACCCTAAATACTAAACCGGTCTATTTGTAAAAGAATCATGCCGAACACGTACATAATTAGGTCTCTTGTGTAACATATACATTACCATATAGTCAGACTAATTAAGCCATTGTAGTGTCATGTTAACAGGAGTAAGCATGTAAGAAAGTAAGAGTCTAATCTTGACATAAAGACAAGTGTGTCCCATGTGGGATAACGCAAAAATTGCGATTGGTGTCCTATTGGTCACTCATGCCACCAATGTATGTGGACTAAACGTTAGGGATTCCTGAGGATATGTGTAGTGAGTCAACCGATGGGATGGGTCTACAGGGGTAGGGAGTGGCCAATGTGTACTGGTGTGGATACACTGCAAATCCAACTGGAGAATGTATGACTGCAGTGTTAGTGAAGCATTGGGGTGGGTGTTTGGGGAACTAGGAGACATGGGTATATGGGTATATATGCAACTGAAGCAGCACAGCAATAGTGTATTGGTCAGAGCATTTGCCAAATGAACAGGCATTCATGGTCCGAGTCCCACACTAGCACATATCATTTTCCATGTGGAATGTGTATATATACATATTTATATATTGTATTGCTGTAGAACCTACATAAGAACATGCACATGTGAAATGGAGTACTGCATGAAATGTTTAATTAATGTCATTCAATCTCAGTGTTAGTGACATAATGAATAAGTTACTATTAAGCAGGTGTAAGCACAAATATGCAGTAGTAAACATATCTAAGCACCAGTAATCATGTTTCAGTGCGTTTGCACAGGGGTACTTTTCCGTTAATGGGGCAACACTGTTAATGTGGTTGCTGACCTCCACATCCAGTGTCAAACCATGTATTTGTGTTAGTCTTAACATGTGTGTGTAAAATGTAGAAGTTGCAGTTGTTCTCATTTATTTTTTACATTTTATCCATTTAACTGAATTACACACAACTGTTAACATTAACATCCAAACAACATGGCTCGCAGCTGAGCACCCGCATTGAAAGTGTTTTCCCAAAAGCAGAATAGTGCAAAAACAAAGACAAAGACCTACTATTACAGCAGTCTATCCATTATAGGGAAAGCAGGCATTGTAGAAAACATTTTCATTGTCAAATACCCATCCTCAACATCTCAAATTATACTAACCCGGCTTCTTTAAGCCACATGGATGCGATTACAATTAGTAAACAGTGACAGTTTGTTTGTTAAGAGTGTCAGCCATGGATTTAGGAAGGCATCGCTGAGCCTAGAAATAACTGTGTTTACGATGTATACATCTGTTGCTATTGTACAAGGCTTTTACATAATTTATCCAAGTTGAAGCCTAATCCTAACAACTTGTGTCTTGTAAGCCCTTTACAGCAAACATATACATAGCAATTTCACTGTCTTTTAATCATCATTTCACAGGCCTCACAGAGGACTGAAAACTGTCTGATTACAAATGGTCAGCATGACTACGTCTTTGTAAACTGTAAGCACAGGCAGTTATTTCATGTTAGGCATTTTATGCAGTGTACATATCACCATGTCATGCCTAATTAACAGATGAAAGGAATGTCATGTTATTTGCAAGTATTTCCTTATTACTGATTTCCTGTCTGTGTGACTTACAGGGGAGACACTTTAAAGTGATCGCTCCGCTGTAATGCAGTACCTTAACATGTCTGTCAGGCAGACGTGTGTAAAATTAGACTAGTTACTTAGTTAAACATTTAATTATTAACACAAGCATTTTATACCGATATGTGCTCAACAGGCATGTTAATGAGCTGCATTACACCTGAATGATTGCATTAATAGTGTTGCCCCGATAACGGAAATGTACCCATTCAACAGTATAGCACATGTATTCAATTATGTAGATGTATGTGTGTTAATGTCCATGTGTGTATATATATATATATATATATATATATATATATATATATATATATATATACACACAAACATAGATATAGATTATATATCCCAAGAACAAACCTTGTGACGCCAAAGCATTAGAAAAGAATGAAATGGAAAACACCTGCAACTCCTGTATTATGTACTGTTGTTAATCTCAAGGCAAGTATGTTTCTGTCTGACACATGAGTTCAGACTGTAGTCGGGGTAATAATAGGGTTGCTGACGTTACTCACCAGGACTATTGCCAAATGTATGAGTATGTCTCGGCAACCCAGTCACTTGGCTGATTGTGACATATAAGGCCACTATATAGGAAAACTACAAAACACTCCCCAACACATCCAGTGGCTAGACACTCACAGCCACCAACACACAGGATATGGCTGACAAACACACACACCTGCTATGCCTCGGAATAGAACACCTACCTAACTACTTTAACACACTACAGCATTACGCAGTTACAGAATGCGCTACCAAGATTAGTGGGTTACAGCAGTTCAAGAGGTGTATTTCTAGGTGGGTGACATCAGCAGCCTTGCCAAAGTTGAGTATATGAATTGTACGGACTGTGAGTAGCCTAAAAAGCATTTCTCTCTACACAGTCAGACACGCACACAATCACACACAATTGGCAAGTCTGAGGTTAAAACTACTACCTGACTACTTTATCACTACAGCAGTATGCAGTTATGGGACTCACCATGGAGATTACTCAGCTACAGCTCTCCCAAAGGTGTATTTCACATTGGATGACCTCAGCAGGCTTGTCATAATACTGTTATGTGGAGGGCAGTGTGCATGGGCCATAACCCATTCATGTAGGGTTTGACATGCCACATGCGGCCATACATGGGGTCATATGTCACAGGTACATGCATACAGCTACTAGATGACTACTTCCTTGTACAGTCATGTTGCACAGCTGCCACGTGCACCACATAGTCTGTCATGCTGACAGATACTGGTGGCTAATATCTGCATTGAATGACATCTGCACCTCATGTGTTTGGGGCCCTTTGGCTGTGTGCTTGGAGGGACAGGCCCGGATGGCTCCTTGTCATGGTCACCCTCTTCCACATATCTATGTCCATCAACCTTTGGCTTATTATAGTGTGTTGTCCTTACATATATGCCTGTATTCCTATCCACTGTGTGTACAAGGCAGGAGTTGTGCATACTGATGTGTCTGCACTAAGAACTGCGACTGCCAGATATGTCTGGACCTCTGGTGTTTGCAAACATGGCCTTCATGTGTTTAAGTGTGTCAGCATGCCTAGTATGACCTTTCAGTATGTTGTTGACTGACATTGCCTTCATACCTTCAAATGTGTGAGCATGCCCAGTATGGCCATCTGTATCGCATGTGTGGAACAGGTCCAGGTAGTTTGTACTGCGTTGTCGACCTTTGTGTTGTACACAGACAGGTAGCATGCTGTGTCTGCAGGGTATCAATCAGTCACTTGGCATTAACTGTTGTTACATGTCTGCATAGCGGGGGGGGGGCACCTAACTGTATCTACATTCCTACACAGGAGCGGGCGGGGCACACCTGACTGTTGCTATAAGTGTACGTTGGATGGGGTGGGCAAACCAGACACCTGTACACATTTGCTAGGACTGTACTGGTATGTCAGGTACTCCATTTCAGTGTGTAGACTTACCTATTGAGCTGGCTAGAGGCATACCAGTGTACTACAGATCTTAGCTTTAATTACCATCATATTAGTTTTTGACTTCTTAGCCTTCACAACTTACATCCAACTGCCTGCCCTGCTGTAGTCTGTCTGTGTGGGTCTGGGGGAGGGGTTACCCATAGGGCACAGTCAGAGGCCATAGTACAGCATTTGCTTGTGTCTGTCTATACCTGTTCTGCTGGCTGAGACTTGTGTGGGTCTTATGGACACACATGTCGCTCAGCCCATTACCTGTACTGGGTTTTGTCACCCTGTGTAGTACTGGCTACTATGGTGACTCCAGTATGTGTTACAAATGTCATGGTGCCACTATGGGTGTCTACTGTCTGCTGCCTTAACATTCGGTTACCCAATAACCTTGCTTGCTCACATCCATACCATAGCTACAGGTAACAATCCATTCCATTCCATTTGGCAATTGGTAGGTTGATTGACTTACCTTGAGGGTGTGCCAGACTTGAGGATGATGCTGGAGGGCTACCTATGTCGGATGCACATAGTACACTCCCTATACATGGCTGAGCACAGGTAGTGTCATGCTTGTTATCCCTTTTACTGTCTGTGCGAGTCAGAGAGAGTGTCATTTCCTGGGTCCCTACTGTGTCAGTTCATATGCTATGTGTTGCCTCATTGCCAAGGCCAGGTCATACTGGGCATGCCTCATTCTGCCTACTGGGTCAGGCTCAGATTGTTCCCCCTCTGAGTCACTCTGTGCCTGTACAGGCCTTGGCATTGGTGGGGGGCTGTGTGGCCCTGCCCCATGCTCTTTCTGCTGCAGCTGTTTCTGCAGGATCATATTGTGTAGCATAGCACATACCATAATAATGTGGGTGCATGTAGCTGGTGAATACTGCAAGGCTCCACTGGATGTGTCCAGACACTGGAACCGTGTCCTGAGCATCCCAAACACATGCTCTATTATATGTCTGGCCTGTGCGTGTGCTCATTATGGCATTGTTGTTCAGGCGTGTGTGCATTTCTGATGGGTGTCATCAGCCATGGCTCCAGTGGGTACCCAGCATTCCCCACTAGATGACCGTAGGGGATGTCCATATTGGCAAATCTGTGGTACAGCTGCGACAGATGCCATATTTCTGAATCGTCATAGCTTCCATGGCAGCCAGCACACACATTCATTATAATGCCCTGGGCATCAAATATGACCTGGATGTTGATGGAGGGTATGCCCCTGCGGTTGATGTAGGCCCTACCCTGCTCACTGAGTGGTGCTTTGATGCATACATGCGTGCAGTCTATAGCACCCACTACCCCAGGGTAGTCTGCTATTTGGTGGAAGAGACGCATATTGCTGGACAACACCTCACGTGTGTTGAGGAAATAAAAGTGCTCACTGGCATGTGCTGACATGGCATCCAGGAACTGGTGGAATACTCTAGATGCTGATGCCTGTGAGATCCCCATGATATCCCCAGTTGTGCTTTGGGGGGTACCTGTGGCTAGTATACCTAGGCCTACACATACCTTGGTATCCACTGGGATGGGTTCCCCTCAGCCAGTTTGATGTGTCAGGTGTGGCCGGCACAGCTCAACAGTTTGCTGTAGGAGGTGTCTGTCCACCCTATAGCGCTCTACTATCTCCAGCTCATGTAGCCCCTGTTAGGTTACCCTGAGTCTGTACACTCTTTTCTGTCTCCTCACTGTGGGTTGTTCAGCAGCATTTACATCCTCATCACCCTCAGCCTCTTGCACATGTTCTATGTTGCCTGCTGCAGCCCTTCTCATTCTGTAGGTTTGTTTGTTAAAATTTACCCGCTTCTATACACCGGTGGTGTAGACTGTGGAAAAAACAGAGGGGAAGGTGTTTGCTTAGTTTATAGTAGTGTTCTGGGCTGGGCTGGTCTGCTGC